>NC_056733.1:1714731161-1714798661 GCF_019279795.1 Protopterus annectens
TGGTATTAATACAGTGAAACATCATATTGATAAGATCATATCATTCTCTATAGGGATATTATTTTAGCTGGTGATTTTAATTGTATACTACATGAAAGTGATACTACCACTATAAAGAAAAGAAGAATTACATCTAATGCAAAACATTTAAATGATTTTGCTAATTCTTATCATTTGAATGATATTAATAATCAGATAGAGTCAAAATCATTACCATACACCTTTTTTCTAACAGATACAAAACTTATTCAAAAATAGATAGGGTCTTTATTTCTAACCAGATGGTAACAGATTTAATTAATTCCAAAATCATTTCATGTCCTATATCTGATCATAACTCAATTGTTTTTGAATTCATGATAAAAATACTCATAATGTTCAGATCAAAAGGATACCAGCATACTTAACTCAGCTAAAAGACTATAAAGAATATATACTTTCAGAAGTACAACATTTTCTAGACATAAATAATACTCCTGAAGTCTCCATTGTCTATGTTTGGGATGCCTTAAAATCATATCTATATGGACAAAGTATCAGATGGTATAATAACAAAAGGAAATCTTGGGATAAGGAATTGTTAGATATTCAAAGTAAACTAGACTCTTATAAACATAATAATAAAGAAAATATTATGGACAAGAAAGTTATTGAAGAAATAAACAAACTAAATGAGAAATACAAAGAAATTTTAACTCATAAAGTTAAAATAACTTTAGAGAAATACAAGTTTTGTCTTATTCAATAAGCCCCAAATACTTACATAGACTTAAAAATAAAACAAAAGATTGAATAAACAAAACCATATCAAAGAAATCTTTTCTCTAAGGAAAAGAAGAATGTTTCTAGTATACCAGAAATACTGGATGAATTTAGAAATCAATTTCACAAGATTAACCATAACAACATTAACATGGAACCTAAAGATAAAATAAAGGAGTTTATAACCACAAACATGAATAAAAAGCTTAATAAACAACAGATTAAACTATTGGACAAGAGTATTTCATATACAGAAGTTATTACACAAATAAATAAGCTTAAATCAAACAAAGCACCGGGTAATGATGGTATAATACCAGAGATATATAAAATCCTTTCTAAAACTACATATTCATTAATACATAAGGTTTTTATTCTGGCCCAAACTGAGTTAATAACCCCCCCCATCTTGGCAATATACATTTATTTCACCAATTTTAAAACCTAATAAAGATCCAACTAGATGTTCTTCATATTGACCCATCTCATTACTTAATGTTGATTATAAAATGTTTATGAGTATTTTTGCTGATAGATTGAAGACAATTATCCCCGGCATTATAGACATAGATCAGACGGGCTTCATTGTAAATAGAAATACTTTTGATAATATAAGAAGAACTTTAACATTAATTGATTTTGCAAATAGGAAAAAGAAAGATTTAACACTTATTAGTCTTGATATAGGTTCAGCATTTGATTCAGTAAGTTGGGACTATCTGTTTACCTTACTGAAGTGCACAAATTTCTCTGATGCATTTGTAAATTTAATTGAGCATTTATACAAAGGAACGCTGGCTTATATTAAGGTAGGAACATATGTTTCACAAAAATACCCATTCTTAAAGGTACAAAGCAAGGATGTCCACTTTCTCCACTATTATTCACTTTAGTAATGGAGCCTTGGGCTAATTTGATTAGAAACAGTACTGACATAGAGGGTTTTGAAATAGAAGAAAATACAACATCAAAAATTCAACTTTTGCAGATGATGTTCTAATTACATCAGCAGGATCTAATTCTTCTATGCAGTCTTTATTTGATAAAATGATGAATTTTAAAAGTATTTCTGGTTTAATATTCAATGAAGAAAAAACTAAAATACTACCTATATATACACGAAAAAATACTCTCATTAGTGATTTTACTAAATATGTACCCAACTCAGGTCAGATAACTTATTTAGGTATAATACTATCTAAAGATATTAAATCTATTATATATAATAACTATAATACCTGTTTTCTTAATATACACAATCTTTTTAATACCTGGAATAATATGTTTTTTACTATGGAGGAGAGACTTACAATTATTAAAATGATAATATTCCCCAAGATTTTATACTTAATACAATCAATAATACTTTCACCTACAACAATAACTATCAAGAAACTGAATACACTAATGTTAAATTTCTTATGGGCACCTAATAGACCTAGGATTGCATTAAAGAAACATACTAATAGCTGGTCTCAAGGGGGTATTTCTTTTCCAGACTTTAATTTATATATTATCTCTTCTATTATAAAAGTTATTACTTTATTAATAGATCGGTCATATGTCGCAAAATGGAAAGATTATTGGGAGCTAATTAGTATGCACTTCATGAAAATCTCCTTAACACATAAAAATATGATTATAAATAACTCCATGTTGTGGTTGCTAAAGGAATTTTGTACTTCACCTATTACACCTAAACATATGGTCTGTTACCCATTAAATATTATTATTAGTTATCGTAACTTTATATTCATGCACCCTAAGTATAGGGAATGGAATTTTATTGTATTCCCTATAATTTATACTCAGGGTATGCTTATGTCATCTACTTCTGAAGGAGCTCATTTAGCTATAGATAATAATCTAAAGTACTGGTATCAGCTGATATCTGATAATAAAGTTAAAAATCTAGATTTCTTAAAACAAGAATTTGATCTAAGAGAAACTTGCTGGTTAGAGGTTCAGATCTTTAGACAACATCTCATTGATAGAATAGATCTAATGTCTATAACAGTTAAATAATCTATTCCAAAACTGATTGATTACTTGATAATAAATTTACAGCATAAAGTTTCTGATAAAGGTAAACTTTCATATATACATAAAATTATCAGACAAGAAACTTTTTACAATGTAGATTCATACTGGAATTATTTCACCTCTATTAATGGGGACCCACCAACTCAACAAGATAAACAATATATATTGGAATCTGCTTATAGAACTACATCTTCCATTGTCTGGAGACTTTATACATGGAAATTTTTACATAGATCTTTTTATACACCTTTGATGATGAATAAAATTAATAATAAAGATAATCTATGTAAGAGATGTAATGTAGAAATTAATGCTGACTGGGCTCATATGTTTTATGACTGTATGAAGTTGAAAGAATACTGGAAGTCAGTTAATGAATTTTTGCAGGCTCTTTTTACAGCTAATTTCATTATTTCTAAGTCACTTATATTGTTCAACACACCTGTACCTCAGTGTGTTAAAAGATTAAGCTTCCCTTGTTATGGTCTATCCTAGCAGTGGCTAGGAAAATAATAACTAGAAATTGGATTTCAGATACACCTCCTTCGTTCAATGAATTTAAAAATGTTATGAATATAATGTGTCATATGGAAATAAGCACAATTAGAATGAGAACAACTAGAAAAACATCACATTTTATTGTATGGGATAATTTACAAAATTTGTTAAAAAAATTCTAATTTCAATAGCACAGTATTTTAGTTTAATTAATTGATCTGATTGTAGTGGATGTCTTTGTAAATACTTTAGTTGTTTTGTTGAATATTATAATAATACCTATTTTTAATTATTTGTATAAAATTGTTATGATATTTCTCTTATATGTTAAAACAATAAACTTGTTTTAAAAAAAAAAAGAAAACCCACTTAATGTATAAATGCTGTTTTGTTAAAGCTCAAGTACAGGGAAACCATTCACTATAGATACTACAGTCCTGTAAAACTAGCAGACACAATGTGAATAATTATTACAGCAACAGTGGAAAAGGTTCAGCTTTGAGTCTCTAATAACATGTAAGAAATGTAACCAATAGTACAGGATACTTATGAAATACAGTAAAATTCATCAGCAGAAGTGCAAAATGATACTTATTTTTCTTATTTTATCAGCAGATGGGTTTAGATGCAGCAGATTCTCTGTAACTCTCAGGCAAAGTAACAAAGTGGTTGGAACAAATATTCCGAATCTAAAATATAAGTTATATAAGTATTTAATGTCAACAACACACAAGCAAATAGATATCAGGCAGCTTAGACTGTTACAATTGGATATATGAGCAATTCTTTGGCTGTATCAGTTTATAGATTGTATTTAAAAATGCAGATATTGATCACAAGCTTCCTTTCACTCCTGCCATGTGACACTGCTGAGGTTCTTTGTGACTGGCCAGCAAGTGTAGGGGATATGGTGAGTTTACTGTGTTTTTACATAAGTAACTCAGTAGAACTATTACAATCACAATCATTCTTCAAGGATGTCGTCAGATATTTCACTGTCTGTCTTCAAAATATCTTCGCTAGGTTTTCCTTCCTGGCAATTTCACTACCATTATGTTTCAGGATACTGAAGTCTTCACTTTATAGTGTTCTGGTTCCCTGGGTCATGACATTTAAATACAATCATGTATAATTATAATAAGACTGCAGAGATTTTGATTTGTACTTTGCACTTTGATGCAGTAATGAGCAAGATGTGGACACTGTTTTTTAATACCAAACTGTACTTTCACTGTGGTGGTCTTCCTTGATAATCAAAGCTTCTTTCTGTTAGCTATTTATCATGTGCCTTTAAGGATCCAGAGCTCCAATGCATGGATCTCCAAGAAGGCGTGCTTGGAATACCTTATGGCGCATAAATTATATACTAGCTGGTTCCTGCCGGACACATGTTTTGGGTGTAGGTACGCTTGTGTTATACAAGGGACATTTTTCAACTCTTATCCATCTCCTTTACAAAATGACAGAAAATAAACTCCTTATTGCAAAAAAATGTTTAAAATGATTTATTGTTAAATAAAGAATAAAGTTTAAATGTTTTAAGTTTTCATGTTGTTTTAAAAACTGCATCTCTATATTGTAGAAATAATAAGCATGCCTTGAAGGAATGACTTTAGTCTAGTGTATTCATATGTCAGTTGTATATGCATAGCTAATGATCCACGCCTCATGGCTGTTCTTCACTGTGAATCAGGATATATATGGTTTCCCATTAAGTTGATAATTCTTTCTGTTTTACAGGGTATTACACCACAGAAGTCCCTTCCAGGACGAAATGAACCAGAAGACATAAAGGTGATTTCCTCTGCTTTCTCTAGTGCATGGGAACAATTATTCTTATAAAATGGATGCAGAAAATGCATTGCTCAAATTACATGTGACCAATATCCTTATAGAATCAAACTGCTGGCTGAGATTTCTCCATAAAGATGCATCACAGAGAAGTTTACAGAAAAGAAATCTGAGAGCAATATTAACATAATGCAAATAATAGAGGTCTACTATTTTATTCCCGATGCTTACAGATAGCTACTATATTTTCAATTCCAGCCCACCCAGCCAAAACAGTAAGTTAATATAGTAAGATGCTATAAAATGCTAGATATAATTATATTTTTCTCTCTTTTTGCTATCTCACATAAGCCACACTTGTTTAGTAAGTGAATTCCTACCAATTTTTCACTAATTTTTGGTAAGCAAGTTATGTTGCTCACAGATGATCATTTTCAGACATGACCTAGGTCATATACTAGAAAAAATCATAATGTTTTTACAATGTTTTGTACTTACAAAAATATTTCAGTCTACACATTTGTAGCTGTTACTCTGTGCATTTATCCCCTTTTCCCTGTTGCACATTTATCTAATGTTAATTCCATTCATATTGTTTCAGGTACATTATCACCTTTTCTAATTAGAAAAACTCTGATCATAAAGCTTCAGGCTTCCTACTGCCCTTTCATTTCTCCACTGTCTTTATTTTTAATCTACTCTCATTTGACCTTTGAGCACATAATAAGCTCTGATGTCCTTACTTATAGAAGGCCTTAGTAGTTTACAAAATATTCCTGCCGTGCTTTCACTAGTACCCAATACAGTAGGAGAATGACTGCTGCCGCCTTTGAAAGTAGCTCTCCTTCCTTAAGCTTTTTCTTTACCCATTGCTGTAACAGTATCATACTTCAGTGGAATTAAATTTAGGTGTGATTTTCTCACCCTCATATTTACATCAATAGACTTTTCTAGCTCTCACCTACAGTGTTATATGTATCACTGGATCTTTCCTAATTCCACAACTTAGCAACTATTTACTATAAATCTGAGACAGTAACTTCCATGTATGCAGCCTAACCAGCTCTTATTGAAGGAGTGTTCCAACATAACTATTGCACGATTTTAAGTGTCATCAACAAACTGACTAATCCTGTTACCTAGTTTTGTTGTGGTACTGCATACATACATGCTGAAACAGCGCCGGGCAGTATGCTAAGACATATGGCATCTCACTATCTTCTGACTTTTCCTGAAAATTCCCCTTAGTTACTCATTATCACTTTGGTAGCCATGTAAATAAGCTGGACCAGCTATCATTCCAACCACATGACAGAATGCAGGACAAAGGCAAGAGTAATGTAACTACTAAAATCAAAAGGTTTTCATTACACTGTGAAAAAGAAATTAATCAATATATGCATACACCATAACAACAACAATACTAATAATAATAGTAATAATAATAGTAATATAACCATAATAATGATGATGATGATGATGATGATGATAATTATTATTATTATTATTATTATTATTATTATTATTATTATTATGTTGAAAACAGTACAGTTGGGCAGATATGCACATAATTCACATCAATTAAAGAGGGTCATGGCAAAACATAAATGGTAAAGCTAGTATAACAAGCATAATGTATAAGCATAAAATCAAGAAAAATAAAGTTTGGTGATAAATCCAGATAATCCAACAACCCCTATAAAAATAAATATGAAAGATATCTGTAACCTTTTGCGGGACAAGAAGAGTGAATTTAATAATGCATGCTACCTCACACTCTCACAATCAGTGCTTCTCCAGGCAATACAACATACACAATATAATTCATGCTTTAATAACATTCTAAAATCACATGAGCTAAAACAATTAATTCAAATAGTAAAATTCTTAAAGCCATATTTCACTATTTAACTTGATTATGTAATTCCTTTAGTATGGGCTTAATACTAGCCACACCATTTAATAATGAATTTGTATGTGCCGTAAACCTGACAATGCATTTATATTCTTCCTTTTCCATTGTATTAATTATATCTCCCCCTCTCATCTATTCTTCAGTAACTTATAAGACCATTGTCTATCTCTAGTTTCTTTTTTATTTTTACATACTGTATCGGTTTCCACCTGCCTCCTTATTTCCAATAAATGATCTCTTCTACATCCGTTTAACTTCCTGTTGGCCTTTCCTGTTTAGAGTGCTTCATATACTTCACAATTTGCCATATGTACAATATTTTTTTAATTTCACAATTAGCATAAGTTTTTGATATAAATTATTCCTGCTAACAGGATGTTTAATATGTTTCCTTTATATATTTATTCCTGCTAACAGGATGTTTAATATGTTTCCTTTATATATATATATATATATATATATATATATATATATATATATGTTTACAATAAATACATTTCATACATGTATATGCACTCTTCTTTAACTCTTTAACAGTTAATCTTTTTTTACCTTTTCCTTATAACATAAACTATTTTTCAAAGTTTGTGACTTTTTATATCTAAAAGTTGATCCTTCTTCCACTATTTCACTTAATTGTGGAATATTTTGTAAAATATGCCAATGTCTTCCAATAATGTTCTTCGCATCTCTTGTTTTCCTGTTATGTGATAGCATACATCTACATCATTTCTACTGTTACTTTCTTTCTGTCCTTCATACCTTTTTTAGAAACATTAGGTCTTGTCTATACTAATGACCAATAATAACATGTATTTTCATAATAACATCAGTTGAAAAAGCAAGTGGCTTTCTATAAGAAATTTGTAGAGGATGTGTTCATAATACGGGATGGTACTTTAACTGCATTTGATGAATTTATAATGTATATACATAGTATAGCATATTTTTTAACTTTTAAGAAAACAGCCCATTATACTAAAATTGAGTTTTAGATGTAACCATTAGTAAAAATGAAACAGGACATATAGAAACATCATTTTATAAGAAAATGATAAAAAGAAATCCATATTTACATTGTATTACCACGTATCCATCATTTACATTTGATAATATATTTAAAGTCAAATACTGAGAGTAGTAAAGTTAAATGCAAAAGATGTAAATATGTAAAACCAATTGAATGATATGGGTAATGAATTTAAAAATGATGTTATGATAAATGAAAATTAGTGCAGTGTATGACCAATATAAAAGTGAAAGAGAGCAAGAAGCCACACAAACTTCTTAAGAGTTTTTATTGAGGATGAAGGAGTTGGCACTTCAGGTAGTGCCCAGAAGCCCATGTCAAATGTAATTACAGATATATATATATCACAGCAGTCATTCAGTGGGACAGCAGGATCAGATGTAAGTCCAGAAATGTAAAAGCAGATTTACCAGTGCTACAGCAGTAGACAGCTCCGTATGTATAATCATATAAATTGGCAATAAGGTATATAAAACTTTTTCTGTGGTCTTAGGACTGTCCTTCAGATAAACACAAACAGGGTTAAGTGTCTATTGTTTCTTAAACTTCCCTTGCAACTAAGCATCATTGTTACAGAGTTAATCCCCTAATACCAACCTAGTCATGGATTGCACCCCCTCCTCCAAAGACTGCACAGTTGCAAGCTTTTAACTGAGTAAATTCAACAACCATCCCTGCAAAAGCTGACAGACCTAACACATTAACTCAGTGTAAGGGGAGTCTACTTGTTGATACGGTTTCATCTTAGTCATGCTCTGTTGAAAGTGTACCATTAAAAGTTTAATATCTCATGACTGCTTGCCCTGTGCTGAGAAGTATGCTGTTTTTTGGTTTGCATCAGTAGATTCAAAGATAGTCTTCACTTCCCATGTGAACCTTAAGTTTCCCCGCTCCTTTCCGTCTGTAATTAATGAGCTACTGCATTCGAGACTTGCCCTCTGTTCTGTAAAAGTAATTCTGTGTTGGTTTGCTTCTTCACTTCTTTTCCATGTCCTGAAAATTTTCTGATTACTTACTCCATTATTTTATTGTCATTATAACTGTTTTATTTTTTTTAACAACTTTAAATACTATATAATCTAAGAATAACTTTTTGCATTTACTGTAGTAAGCACCCTTTGTTACTTATAAGCAAACTCTAGCAGTACCACTTTCACTGTTTGTTTTTTGTTAAGTCACTAGTTTTAAGGATATGGTACCTGATCCTTCCAACAGACTGTCTTTTTGTGCCAATACTATACTTCATCGGTGAGCCCCACTCCACTCACCCTCGCTATGGTTGGGCTCATTCTGCTCTCCTACCCTAATCCCAATTTTTATCCACACCAACTACATTTATACCTCATCTAACTCCATCCCTATAAAATCAATATGCAATCATTCTTACCTTCCCCTTTTCATTTACAGTACACAACCCCCCCCCCTCCTCACTCTCACTCCTCCAATCTCTCATTCACCTCACCTTCCTGCCCTTCTATAAAGTTTTTACTTCGCAATCTCTTCCCCTTTCACTAACTCTCCCAGTCTTCCCTTACCACTGCTACACTGCTACTCCTCCTCTTCCAAAGTCACTGCTCCTAAAAGTGCTGCCACATCCTCGTTGCCACTTTCAGCTGTGTCACGATCCTCCATACCTTATTCCACTTCATCATGTCGCTACCTTCTTGCTTACCATTTCCCTTCTTCTTCTACAAATATTACATCACTTCCCAATATACCAGTCACAAATGAATCATCCATCATTACTTCCCTTTCTGTTATCAGGAAAAAAAAATTGTATTTTTATCACCTCTCCATATATGTACAATACTGACCACATCTCTATTTTAAAAACAAAGTAGCTGTATGCAGAAACCCATCCACAAAGTAAAACTTACTCTCACAAGAACAAAACTAGATACCAAATCAATACTATGCTTTTCTAAAATCTCAGAATGCTGTGAAATCTATTGTAACCCAGGCCCACTTAGCCTATCAAATATTATAGATGCTACAATATTACTCTTAATCCTCCACTAATCAGATACCTTCTAGCAAGCAAAACAAAATCCTACCTCAATCCACCCACATATGCCAAACTTACACCCTCACTTTTTTATTTCAGTCCCTCTATAGTACTCACAGAAACCATAGCAGCCTATCTTATTTACCATCCCACATCTAAGCATCTGCCAAAAAATTAAATATCATTACTTTAGACCTACATAGCACATGCGATAAACTTAATGAACTATATGCCTGGATCTCTCACCACTCTCCAGACATCTTAGCAGTCCTGGCTTAAACCCAATTTCAGAGACAGAGAACTCCTTCTGCCTCATTATAATATAATTAGAGCTGGTCAAATCAAAAAGAAAGCAAATGGAATAGCTCTACTCTATCCAAACAACTAGTGCATTACCCCAAACTCAAAACCTGTTCCAAAATGCCATAATGTAGAAATACTCATCATGTTCCTAAATTTGAACAAGAGAAAACATATATGGATTGCTGTACTCTGTATGCCATCAGGTAATAATATTCAAATGCTGGAAGATATACTCTCCTGAGTATTTAATACCATTTCAATTGAAACCATCATACTAGATGATTTCAATAGAGATTGGCAGAACCTAACCTCCAACTGCCCAGCCTCCAGTATAAATGTATTTGGGTTCATACAGCTAACTTAGAACTTCATTAGATACAAATGATATGACAAATGTGCCATTATTGACAGGCTATTGGTTTCTGACCCCAGTAAATATATGAATTCTAGTACATTTTTCTAAGCTCTAAGTGACCATTTTTCAGTATATGACCTTAGATGTATAATGCACCTGGTCAATTCACATCAGTATAAAACTACACACAATCTATCAAAATTCAACAAACAGACATTTATCTACAGTTTAAAAGCCATCAACTAGACTATCCTAAAAGCCCTCCCTTTGTATGATGCCAATATACCATTCAACACCTTATTTTAACACACCAAATAGTTTTGCTCCTCTTCATCTTAAAAGTACTCAATTGTATTTATTACTGCTTGGTGTAACTCATTCTAAGCCTTTTAGTTTAAGCACCTGGGCTTCAGACCAGTTTTACATTAAGAAGGTTTGTGGTCTGCACTGTAGTGGCAGAACAGGTAGCTTACATCCTTCTAAGTTGGGAACTGCTGATTGAGGGCTCAGTGTCTGTTATTCTAAAAGTGTATTAATTCTGGTTTAAGCAGTTGGGCTTGAGGCCACTTATTTTACATTAAGAGGGTTCGTGTTCTGCACTCTTGTGGGAGGAGAGGCTGGACTCCGTCCTTCTGAGCTGGGAATTTCTGGTTAAAGGCTTATAGTGCCTGCATATTTGAACTGCTTCTTACTGAAATTGGTACACCTTGTTTGCTGTAGCATAGACTAGATCCAGGCCTGCTGAATCTAGCTTTGTTTGTATAACTTGAGCACTAATCCAGGCATTCTTTAAAGTATTCAGTTGTATTTATTACTGCTGGTAGTAACTTGATTAAAGTGTACCTATCATTTCTAAGTATTTTGGATTAAGCACTTGGGCTTCAGACCAGTTGTTTTACATTAAGAAGGTTTGTGGCCTGCACTGTGGTGGCAGGACAGGTAGCTTACATCCTTCTAAGTTGGGAACTGCTGATTGAGAGCTCAGTGTCTGTTATTCTAAAAGTGTATTAGTTCTGGTTTAAGCACTTGGGCTTCAGGCCAGTTATTTTACGTTAAGAAGGATTGTGGTCTGCACTCTTGTGGGAGGAGAGGCTGGACTCTGCCCTTCTGAGCAGGGAATTTCTGGTTAAAGGCTTATAGTGCCTGCATATTCTAACTGTTTCTTATTGAAATTGGTACACCTTGTTTGCTGTAGCATAGACTAGATCCAGGCCTGCTGAATCTAGCTTTGTTTGTATGCTTGTTGTTTGTTTATTTCCCTGAAACGCTAATTCCACCTAAAACGTGGCCTTTTAGCACTTCTGTGGATCCCTAGTGATATCTGCATTGCTTACTGTACTTATTTCCCTGTTTCACTTGAAAGAAAGTTACTGTTTGTCGTTTTTGCATTTAAGTTACCTGTAACACATTGCATTTAAGTTACCTGGCACTTGCTCACTAAAGCAATTATATAAGTCAGCTCTAAAAAATTAAAAGCACTACACCCTCACAAACTCCCCTTGAGTACCTTGTTCCACACTGGCCCTTTTTTTCAATTATAAAGGAATTCCCAGTAATATTCTAGCATGTCCAAAGGTCAGTTGTCAATATCCTCTCCGGTCCAGCTGATGAATCTGGGAATCTTGAGGCAATGTTACAACTGCCTCATGTACACAGACAACCCTCTCCTCCTCCCAACAAATTCCAACACGTGAGAGACGCAACCATATAGCCAAACTGGAGGCTAAGCTCTCTCAACTCAGTACTGGCGTAACCAGTCAGGAGGAGAAGGAAACCACACTCACTACAATTCCATTCACACATAGACCTACCACGACAACAAACCAAACACATAAACACACAAAAACATACTCGGAGGCTCTAAATAAAAATCTGCCTAAGCAGCAGAGACCTCCAAAGCAGACACCCAAGCAACTGCTACCCCAAAACAAAACACGTGCAACACATAGCTCACAAAGCCAGTGTGCCGAACAGTCACAGCCCTTAAGGCTAAACAACACACCTGATACACTTGTAATAGGTGACTCTATCGTCAGGCACACTGACGTCCCGCTCACCAGGCTGAACAAGGAGAAGGTCATGGTGAGCTGCCTGTCAGGCGCTAGGATCCACCACATAACACAAGCACTCAGGTCACTCCAAGGCAAGTACAAATATGACTCAGTCATTGTCCATGCTGGTGTGAATGACCTGAGACGTACCTCCCTGGACTACATGAAAAGAGACATAAAGGAGCTCTCTGAGCATGTAGCCCAGGCCGGTATGACCCTGACCTTGAGTAGCATCTTACCCTCACCAAGAATGATGCCACAATATGAAGACAAGATGATCAATTTCAACAATTGGCTTAAGTGTTGGTGTCATTCAAAGGGGATCCAATGCCTGTCAGCCTGGGATGACATGCTCGACAAGCCACGATGCTTCACTAGGGACAGCTTGCACCTGTCACCCCTGGGCTTTCGGATATTGGCAAAGGCTCTTGCTAACCCCATAGTGCCTTTTTTAGGCAAGGCTCAAAAGACAAACCCACCTCCATAGGTATCACAAGGGATAAGAAACTAAGAGTAATGCTACTCAACGCCAGAAGTCTAAACCTCAAGATGCACACACTCGAAACTCTCCTTAGCATGGAGAACATCGATATCTGTGCAGTAACAGAAACCTGGTTCAAGGCTCCCGAGAGCACCCCAGCACTACCAGGTTATACCTCATATCATGCTTTTCGGCCCCAAAACTTGGACCGAACCACAAAAGGAGGGGGAGAATCAATATTCGTCAAAGTTACCCACACCTCCAGGTTGGTGGCACAGCATGAAGCATCAGAGACTATCCATGTGCAACTAACTGTGGGTAAAACTGCCTTGCAGTTTATAGCCTGCTACAGACCACCCTCCCAAACACAGGAACCCCACTCGGCCTTCCTGAGAATACTGGAAAATATGAAGGTCTCTCCAAACACCATTATATTGGGCGACTTTAACTACCCAAACATAGACTGGGAGCATTACTCTAGCTCCAACACCCTAGCCCAAAGGTTCCTAGAATTTATAAACTCAAATGCTATGGAACAACTTGTTACCACTCCCACAAGAGGGGAAAACATACTGGACCTGATCATCACCAACATGGGGATACTATGCTCCAGACCAGAAGTGTATCTCTCACTGGTAAGATCAGACCATAAACTAATCTCACTGGATATTCACATCCCACCCCCACCCCATGCCCAGAAAACCACAGTGAAAAACTTCTCTAAAGCAAATTTCACACGCCTCAAAACCGAGGCGAAATCCTTCAAAGCCCCCGGGCCTGTGGAAAATAGGGCCCAGACCACAGAATCCTTTATAAACGCATTCTATGAACACCTTCAGGAATGCATGGATCATGCAATCCCAAATAAAACCAAGACCCAATCCTCCAAAGGCAGACGTCCTGTCTGGTGGACCCCAGCCATAAACAAACTATACAATAGAAGGAGGAAGCTACTACATGATAGAGCAAAATCCTAAAAAGGGAAGGCATCTCTGATCAGTATTAGCAAAAAACTACGGGCACTCATAAAATCGTCTAAGGCCAGCTTCGAGAGAAAAACTGCACAGGACACTAAGGATAATCACAAGGCTTTCTTTAGTTATGTTAGGAACCTGGGTGGGAATTCCCAGATATTCTCAGAATTAGTCCAAAATGACAAAAAATACACCAAGCCCACAGACATTGCTAACATCCTAGCTGACAGGTTCAGTGCAAACTCCCCCCCCCTCCCCACCAAAAGGGCAAATATCTATCTCAACAGAGTGCTGCCCCCCTGACATCTCAGATGCTCAGGTAAGAGCCGCCCTCTCCAAAGCAAAAAACACAGCATCAATGGGACCAGATGGTGTCCCGGGCTGCGTCCTACATGAACTCCAAGAAGAGCTAAACCCAAACATAAAACTACTGTTCAATCTTAGCCTTACTACAGGATATGTACCCAAAGAGTGGCGTACAGCAACAGTGGTCCCTCTCCACAAAGGTGGTGCCTCAACGGATCCTGGAAACTATCGCCCCATAAGCCTGACTAGCTTGGTCTGCAAGGCTATGGAAAGGATCATCATGGACCTCATAAATAAAGATATTGGGGACCTACAGACACTGGATCCTACCCAGTTTGGCTTTGTTAAGGGCAGATCCTGCCTCTTAAACCTGGTCAATTTCTTTGAAACAGTCACCAAGGCCATTGACGAAGGGAAGGTGGTCCACACAGCCTACCTGGACCTCGCAAAAGCCTTCGATACAATACCCCACTCGGGCATTATAGATAAGCTCACCAGCTTAAATATAAAACCCTATGTCACTAGATGGGTTGCAAACTGGCTCAAGGACAGAACCCACATGGTTAGAATTGCTGGAGCCATGTCAGACTCCAAACCAGTTACAAGTGGCTTCCCACAAGGCTCAGTCCTGGGACCTCTCTTGTTCGGTATATATTTCTCGGCTGTACAGGCCAACACGGAAGGACTGTGGCTGACCAAGTTCGCAGATGACTGCAAACTGGGCACCATAATCAACTCTCCAGCCGACACAAGCATCCTCCAAAAGGGCCTCATAGAAACAGACAACTGGTGCCAGAGCCATGGCTTCAAGCTAAACACCAAAAAGTGTATAGTCATCCCCTTTGGCAAAAACAAAGTGCCCACAAATTACCACATAGGTGGTAATCCATTAAGTACAGAAGAAGTAATTAGGGACCTGGGGACCCAAGTTGATAGCAATCTCTCATTTGACAACCACATGGCCAAAGTGGTTAGAAAAACATTTTATATAGCCCACCTAATCATGAAGGGATTCACATCTAGATCAGGGGAGGTCATTGTGCCTCTTTACTCATCCCTCATCAGGCCCATAATTGAGTACAATGCCCCTTTTGGGATGTACCTTACCAGACATCTGCAGCAACTGGAAAGACCCCAAAAGTACATCACCAAGAGGATCAAAGGGCTCAAACAGATGCCATATGCTGCCCGGTTAAAGAAACTCCAGCTCTACTCAGTGGCATACCGCCTGCTCAGAGGCGATCTGTGCCTGACGTATAAAGCCATGTCCAACCCGGAATTAATGGACATGCTGCACCTCAGAAAATCCAAATCCCATCGAGCTATGCGCTCGAGAGACTTGAACCTCAGCACTGAAATAAATAGGACATGCTGGAGGGACAGATTCATAACCCAGAGGCTCCCTTCGCTCTGGAATAAAATCCCAGTCCAGGTTAGGCAGAGTCCCACATTGACCCTCTTCAAGAGGAATCTTGATGAGTGGATGGGAGATCGTAGGTTTACCCCGGCTAACACTTCTGTGTCACTGTTAGACAGAGGCACAGTATACTAACCTCAAAAAAAGGCATAGCAAAATTAATTTAAAATGGGTGGCGAAAGCCAAACACACTCTGGATAGGCTTATAAATGCCCTAGGGCAGATAGCCTAGTATGAACCTATGAACCTATGAACCTAAGAATGAAAACTAACTAGTCCCTTGGCTTTAAGGGCAGACTAAGAACCTTATGCACAGTAGACATAGAAAGACTGAAGCAGAAAGACTGCCAAAATAACTAAACAACCAATAAACTTCAAACTTTGGGCAACTCCATAATCAGATAAAAATACAAGTTAACTCTGACTAAGAACCTTATGCTCAGTAGACATAGAGCATTGAAAGACTGCCAAAATAACTTAACAACGAATAAACTTCAGACCTTTAGACAACTCTGCAATCAGGTAAAAAAACCTCAAGTTAACCTTGACAAGAAATAATGCTATGCTTGCTTCCAAACTGACCACAAATAACAATCCAAAAAAATTTGGTCTTCAATTAAATCCTTACTGAACCCAGGTACAAAAAGGAACCTGCACAACCTGTAATAATACACCATTGCAAACTGTAACAGATTTCAATACTTACTTCATTGAAAGCATTACGTCCTTAACCAAAAACACACCTGCCCCAACCAGCCCTTTGCTTCAAATACATATAAATTCCATAATGCCCCTAATACGTCCCTACATTAAGATCTAGTCCAGTCCAACAGCAATACTTGCCTATCTTTCAGTTTTACTCCAGTACTCAGGAACCACAAAAACATAAACATGAGGAGGCTACAGCTGCTGAATATTTCACCACAGATAAAAATGAAAATACTAAATCATACTTTATTTGCATCATTCATTTATGTTTAGAGATTTTGTCCCTCTACATATTCAATGGGGCTTCTTCAGGACATCTATTCCTTAAATCTTCACCCCTTTATAAGGCTAAATCAAATCACTATCAGTATGTCACAGTCACTTCTTAAAGACGTAGGAAAAAATATACAAAACTGTTAAAAAAATTGCTTTTTACATCGTGGATTATAAAATCATTATAAATCCACACTGTTAAAAAAGCACACCTTTGTTTTCACTGTTTATTATGAAAAAGTAATAGGTGTTGAAAAATTACTTGTCATGTTGCAAAGATAGAGGCACACAATGGATCACGAGCCTCATTATACTTTACTGACAACTTAAATGTCAGGAGTACACCGAGTTGTGCAAGATGTTACGGTTATAACAATAACCGCTTACTTAGATTTACATCATAATTTCTTTCTGTCGCTCACTGAAGCTAAGCTCACTCACATGATGGCTAACATGTCAATGTGGTCAAAGGAAATTTTTTCATTAGGTTTTGCCTTAGGGTGTGAAATATCACTAACTGTTATGTACATATGAGCAGTGATGCTGCCTGATGTCAAGTGTTGTAGAATGGTAAAAGAGTGATACAAAGTGCACAGTCCTGTACTGGAAGTCATGATGGAGCAAGTGATGTACTCTACTTGAGTGCTGTGCCTGGTAAAGACACGGAGGAATCTGTGCTGCTGTGTGTCTGACAAGTCACAGATGAGGAAGTGTCCAAAAGGGAATCACAAAGACAATGACACTGGGATTGAGCAGAATGGTAGTGGATAGCAGGGATATGTGTAACACACTGGAGTGCAACCCATGCTTCTCTGAGTGATATTCTGTGCAGTACAGTATCCAGTGTGGCCAGTAAGTCTCTGTGTTTGTGTTAATCAGAGAGAAATAGCTAAGTGTATAACATTTGTACACATATCAAGGCATAAATACAAATCATATCAGTTTGCAAATATGGTTTAAGTTTATCTGCTCAATTGCAGACAGTTTCAGAAAGAGACGGAAAATGAGAGGCAATCACACCATCAATGCCATACAACACTGCACTGAATGCACTGGAATGGACTCCTCATACCATTTATACTTAAAGCCACGCAAAAAGCCATGCAATTGATGGCACAGTGTTACTGCAAGCATAGGAATTTTTTCAGTTTTTGCCATAGGACTAGAACTAGGAGTAGGTTGTACTGCTGGATTACAAGTATTGTGCAACTGATGAGTACAAAAATATATATTTCTGTTTATTAGCTATGTATGGCCAAGTGTGTGGTGTGTTTATCTATTTCAGTCAGATTAAAAGTGAGAAATGGGATGATGTAACAGAGATGAAAATGGGGAACAAACAGAGGCTAGGACACAAGCTGAGTAACTGAGGAATGATCAAGAAAGTCATGGGATAGGAACTTATATCTATAATGTATATGTACATATAATTCATCACTTCTTGGCAAGGACTTGGGGATGCATTATAGCATTCATGAGGTTAGCAGTCTAACATGCAAATCTCTATTTCCCTAACTAATGTTGGTGTTTCTGTTGATTGTCTTTATTATTTAAAAAGATTACAGGTTGCATTGTTTAGGAAAAAGGTACAGCTGTGAATAACCATGTGATGTGCACGATAAATGGGTTTTAGTTTCAAGGACGTGTATCAATGCCTCTGTACTCGCTTATGAAGTCAGTGTTCACAAGGCCCATAGAACACAACTAACAGATATATGCAAGACATTTTTAACTGTGAGATGTTATTCACTAAAAATGACTTCACAGTTACCCACTTATAAAATACATGTTGCCAGAATCTGAGTCCAACATCAATTGCACTGGAATGGATTCTTCACAGCATTGACATTTTAAAGAAATGTACCGTTTGCTGATAGTAGTCAGTTATACACGAAATTACTTTTACTTCTGAAATTAAAATTTATGTTGCAAAACACTATTAATGGTTGACTAGGACAGACTGTGTTTGACAATCCAGGTGACAGTCCAGCCAAGTTTTTAAAAGCATACTCATAAAATTTATGTAAAGTGTTAATTGTGTTATCTTTGCCCAGTGAATGCATTAAAGCATGGCATGGCATGTATCGACCTATTTTTTTCTATTGTGAATTCAGCTTTGATGGTTAGAGATATAATTTTCATTATTAGGAATCTACACACTGGTCTAGAATTTTCTGTGCACCTTCTCACGTACATTTTAGGTGGCATGCCCAACATGTGGATTAAACTTCAATCATATTTCCCAATGTGTATAACTTAAACATATTTGTAACAGTCGCCTGTATGATGGGCCTTTTAAATTGTGGATGTTGTGAGCATGAATCTTTTAACATATCATTGACAGACTATTACACTTGGAAAGTATCAGCTTGTTAAACTCTTAACTCCTGCTCCTGTGCTGCTCAGTCATGTGCCTGGTATCATATAGACCTCAATACAATATTTACCTTGTTTGTGCCTCATGCAAATTGAGTGATTCAAAATTATAATGAGTTGAGAGCTAATTAGCATACTCGACATGCCCAGAGAGGGTTGTCTACAACTTGTAAATACGGCTTGGGGTAGGAATTGTTATGGAAGATGTCCATCTTTCCCTTGTGCTGCTGGAAAAAAGAAGTCCTTCAGAAGTATTTAAAGGTATGTTTTGATTCATACAACTGCACAAATTGATATTTGTATCCTTCGTCCTTTCTACCTGCACTGTTTAACAGTAATTCATACAAGTCATAGGGAGTGTCTTTGATAGATGCAAGGTAACACACATGCCTACAGCCTTTAATAGTCTGCCATTAAACCAGTTTATTATTTTGGTTGTACAGGAGAATACATATTGACATGTGCCACTGCAATAGTTAACAAATCAAAATGTGTGTACAACTGTTGTCAATGCAAGGTAAGGTTTTGTGTGGTGTATTTTATATTGTTGTTATACTTAGGAGCTTAGAAGGGTGTATGCCTGATAACTAGATACTCCTTCATCTGTTAATTCTTCTTCTTGGGGGGCTGGATACGTGCATTTCGAATCCATACTGTTGGTTATATTCTTTTATGATGCAGGTATGTTTGAATTAGAATCATTAACCTGTCACATGTGGGCGTATATGTATATATTTCACAACTGTTACATTTTGTGTACTACAGTGTAGTAACCTGGCTTTTGATATTCCATTTTCATTCCATAACTACAGATATGTCTAAGATGAAGGCTATTAAGGGCACATCTTCATTCAAGACTCATTTCTCAGAGGCTAAGAATGAGGTGATAGTACAGACCCTCCATCTCCAAGCCGCAAGAAGCCCTTTCTTGACTGTCTGGCAACAGGTGGTTAGTGATGTCAGTGCTGTGGCCATGGCTGTAATAATGAAATGGCTTGACATTTAGAAAGTGATATGATTCATAAGGTCATTGTGAGAGTGGAGGCCATGCCATGGCAGTGGACAGCTACAGGTAATGGTCTGACTACAGTACCACCACGTACAGAGATGGAGGATTTCCTGGTGTCACTCAGGGGCATGACATTTCCTCAGAGTTTCACAGCACAGTGCTAGATGTTGGGTTACAGATGGACAGGCCCTAGAAGATTTATCTAGTGATGTGCCGGTATACAGTTCTATCTTTTTTAAATGCCCCATTTACAGTTCTTAGTCACATGAATGCTTATAATAACAATATCACCTATCATGCCTAAGTACATCTGGCAAATAGGTGCAATGGCCACCTACACAAGGTGTGATCATGCTTACATGTAGTAGTTATCGTTATATGTAATTGAAATTATAATACTTGCATGCACAGTTGTGATGTTTGTGCAAACATACAGTGGGTATTTTCTTTCTCTTTTTTTTTTCTTTTTTATGGTATATTCACAGGTGAAGCACTGTCAGGCAACAGCAAATTGGAACTACCCCCATCTGATACTGGGGTAGTCTTACCTTCTGATGATGATGGCAGGGATGAGCAGGCATAGTTTAGGGATGCAGGGGATATGTTAAACAAAGGGAATGAACCCCTACATCTTCTTCCCACACTATGGACAGTCTATCTACTTTTGTATATCCATGAAACTCACAGAGAACCAACAAACTAAGTAAAACAGAATGTGAACTAAACCAATAAGAGCGATAGATACCAGGTTTATTTAGCGTTAAAACAATTAAATATACAACACGCTTTCGGTAAAGACTATGCTTCACCTTCATCAGAATACTAAATACAAAGTGTCAGGTGTAAAGTGCTACGCTTTTAAGTTGTCAACAAAAGGTAATTAGGAACGTCACTTCCCTTCTAAAAGAAGGCATGTTAAAACCTGGCGTTCACTAACCTGAAGTTTAACTATTTTATATTGAAAACTTTTAACAAAAGTGTATTTAAAAAATAATAAATAAAAAACTCCTTTTCAAACTTATAAACAGAATAAACCAAATAAAATGTATTAAACACAACGATCATCAACAGCACACAACTACTACATATCATTACTTGTTCACTCGTAACTACATCCAGCAGCCGAGATATTCAATGGCAGTTTGAATAAACATCATTGTCAATAAATTAAAAACCTTTAAATTGATTATTAAACCTAAAAGTTTTATTTCTTATTTATTTCTTGTTTATTTGCTCAATTTAATACATCACCATCAAAGAAAATTATTAATAGATGATAATGTATCTTTTAAAACTCTTATTATCAATTAACCTTCTATATTCAAAAAGCCAATATAATAATTATTAATAATTATTTTAGATAATATTTCAAATTTCAAATTTTTGATCATATGTGACCCGTGTGTTAAATATTTTAATAATTTAATCGTTTAATCATTTTAAATATTATATGTGTACAATATGTTATAAAATAAATTGTAAAAAACTGATATTGATTAATTAAATATTAAAAATTATTAAATATGAATTATTAAATATTCATACATAATTAATCAATAAAATTTCTCAAATCTGTAAAAAAGAAGAATGTATATGTAAGATCTAGTGTTTTTTTATATATATATGTGTATTACCTAAAAGTAATAAACCTGGAAATAATAAAATTTAAAATACTATAATGCTCATATTGTGTTAAATAAAATATAATATAATATATTATAAAATGCGTGTTTCTTTTAGCCTCTTAAGAGCTAACAATTTAAGAATACATTTAATTGATATATATTCGTTTAATCCAGGATAGGCGCTTGCGGTAGTCCTAATTTGCCACATTAACTCATCTATCTCCAGTGGACAGCTACAGGTAATGGTCTGACTACAGTACCACCACGTACAGAGATGGATGATTTCCTGGTGTCACTCAGGGGCATGACATTTCCTCAGAGTTTCACAGCACAGTGCTAGATGTTGGGTTACAGATGGACAGGCCCTAGAAGATTTATCTAGTGATGCGCCGGTATACAGTTCTATCTTTTTTAAATGCCCCATTTACAGTTCTTAGTCACATGAATGCTTATAATAACAATGTCACCTATCATGCCTAAGTACATCTGGCAAATAGGTGCAATGGCCACCTACACAAGGTGTGATCATGCTTACATGTAGTAGTTATTGTTATATGTAATTGAAATTATAATACTTGCATGCACAGTTGTGATGTTTGTGTAAACATACAGTGGGCATTTTCTTTCTCTTTTTTTTTCTTTTTTATGGCATATTCACAGGTGAAGCACTGTCTGGCAACAGCAAATTGGAACTACCCCCATCTGATACTGGGGTAGTCTTACCTTCTGATGATGATGGCAGGGATGAGCAGGCATAGTTTAGGGATGCAGGGGATATGTTAAACATAGGGAATGAACCCCTACATCTTCTTCCCACACTATGGACACAGTCTATCTACCTTTGTATATCCATGACACAAAATCTTTTGAGAGTTGACAGGTTGATGAGTATATTATTGTTCAAGGTAGTGTGTTGTCTCCAACTGCAGAGATGCTACCACCCATCTTATTGGGGAAAGTGAGGAGGTACAGGCAAGTTCAAGCATGGCTTCAGAGTGGCTGTGAGATTACTGCAGGTTGTGCAGGCTGAAGCAATGGACTGCATCAACTGTGTGTGTGACTACTTGGACAGGATGAATGACACACTGGATCATGTAGTGGCTGCTCTGGGTCATCTGTTGGGGGAGAGGCAGCATTCATGAGGCTATCGATTTGTTACATCTTCAAATATTAGGTCTTTCAACTATCTGGTTTAAAAGCTTGCATTTGCACTTGTTTCCCACCTTTTATGTAACTAGTCTAGTCCAGATACAGATTTGCTGTATCAAAGACTGTTTGTAAGCTTCTGAGCTCCCCAAGCCTTTTTGGTTGGAGGGAAGCCTAGGTAACCTATCTACCACAAGAGGAGTGGTTTCTGGATGAGAAATTGTAGTTTATTGGCCATTAAGGCAGTTTTTCCATCTCTTTCAACCTGGTATAAAAGCCTGCATTTGTGCTTGTTTCCCACCTTTCCTGTAACTAGTCTAGTCCAGATACAGATTTACTGTATCCAGGACTGTTTGTAAGCTTCTGAGCAGTGCCAAAGTTTGCTCTTTAATTTTCCCTTAGATCTGTTCTCTCCTCTCCTGCACTTTTACTAGCTTATTAGTTTAGTAGTCTACCAGACTTCTTGTAGCAATTATTGCAGCACAAAAAAGTGTTACCAGCACTAAATGTTCTACAAGGAAACAGCTCCAGTACTTATTAATGCCCACCCCTCCAGGCATGTCTAAAGGTCAGTTCCCTGTGCTTTCTTCTATTCTTCTAGCCTAGGTAACCTATCTACCACAAGAGGAGTGGTTTCTGGATGAGAAATTGTAGTTTATTGGCCATTAAGGCAGTTTTTCCATCTCTTTCAACCTGGTATAAAAGCCTGCATTTGTGCTTGTTTCCCACCTTTCCTGTAACTAGTCTAGTCCAGATACAGATTTACTGTATCCAGGACTGTTTGTAAGCTTCTGAGCAGTGCCAAAGTTTGCTCTTTAATTTTCCCTTAGATCTGTTCTCTCCTCTCCTGCACTTTTACTAGCTTATTAGTTTAGTAGTCTACCAGACTTCTTGTAGCAATTATTGCAGCACAAAAAAGTGTTACCAGCACTAAATGTTCTACAAGGAAACAGCTCCAGTACTTATTAATGCCCACCCCTCCAGGCATGTCTAAAGGTCAGTTCCCTGTGCTTTCTTCTATTAACCTGGTGAGCTTCGGCATCCTGAGGCAATGTAGCAACTGCCTCATGTACACTGACAACCTTCTCCTCTTACCTCACAACACTCAGACTTGTAAGAGATGCACTTATATATCCAAATTGGAAGCCACGCACTCTCCAGCCAAGACAGGAAAAGCTGGTCAAGAGGAGAAGGTCAACACTTGCACCACACCACATGGAACACATAGTTCTTCAGATCACACACCGGCACTGTCTTTGCATAAAAGCACAAACCACACACCCACCTCCGCTGAGGCTCTCAATAAAAATCTATCCAAACAGCAGAGATCTCCAAGGTAGAAATGGACTTGACCACAACACAGCACTAATCACGAGACACGTAACTCTCCTAAACAGTGTGCCACTCAACTAAAGCCCTTAAGGTAAAACAGCATTCCCAACAGACTAGTCATAGGTCACTCGATAGTGACACTGATGTCCCACTCACTACATTGAATAAGGAGAAGACAACAGTCAGCTGCCTGTCAGGTGCCAGGATCCACCACATAACACATGCACTCAGGTCCCTCAACAACAGGTGCAAATATGACTCTGTCATTGTACATGTGGGTGTGGATGACCTAAGACGTACCTCCTTGGACTACATGAAAAGAGACATGGAAGAGCTCTCGGATTATGTAGCCCAGGTGGGTATGACCCTAGCCCTGACCAGAATCCTTCAATCACTGAGAATAATACCACAGTACAAGCAGAAAATAATTGATTTCAACAATTGGCTAAGTTTCTGGTGTTATTCTAAGGGGATCCAGTATCTGTCTGCCTGGGATGACATGATTGACAGACCTCAATGCTTTGCTAGAGAATGCCTGCATCTGTAACCCCTGGGCTTCCGGATACTGGCTAAGGCTCTTGCCACCCCTATAGTGCCTTTTTAGGTGGTGTTCCAAAGACTAAATTATCACCATAACAGCTACAAACAAATGCAATCTGAGGGTCATGCTGCTCAATGCTAGAAGTCTAAATCTCAAAATGCACTCGCTTAAAGCACTCCTTAAAATGGTGAACACTGACATTTGTGCTGTAACAGAGACCTGGTTCAAGGTAGCAAAAAGCACCCCACTACCAGGCTATAACTCATTCCATACCTTTTGGCCCCAAAACATGGATCAAGGCTCCAAAGGCGGTGGTGTTTCCATATTCATAAAGGATGTGCACACCTCCAGACTGGTAGCCCAACATAATGCATCTGAGATATTTCCGGTGTACCTAACATTGGGTAAGACAGCGATTCAGGTCATAGCCAGCTATAGCTCCCCAACCATGTCCCAAGACTCACACTCCACGTTCCTAAGCACCCTGAAGAATACGAGGGTCAACCTAACACTCTCATACTGGGTGACTTCAACTATTTCTCCATTAACTGGGAAAACTACTCATGTACCAATACACACGCCCAACGCTTTCTGGAATTCATTAATTCCAATGCCCTGGACCAGCTCGTTCTTACCCCCACTAGAGGTAGCAACATCCTTGACCTGGTCATTACTAACATGGGTGACCGTTGCTCTACACAAATAGTCAAGTCCTCCCTGGTTAGATCCAAACACAAACTAATCACCTTGGAAATCCACACCCCCCCACACACACACACACACACACACACACAAAGGTAACCACCATGAAAAACTTCTCCAAAGCTAACTTTGTGCTCCTAAAAACAGAGATGGCTAACTTCATGGCACCCATGCAAATGGAGAATAGTTGCAAGATTGCCGAATCGTACAACAATGCACTGTATGAACACGTACACAAATGCATGGATCTCACCATACCCAATAGAACTCAAAAGACGCTCTCCTCAAAAAAAGGAAGCCAATCTGGCAGTCCTTTGCCATAAAAAAATTCTACAACAGAAGGAGGAAATGGATGTGGAATAAGGTGAAGTCCCAAGACTGGAAAAACTCCCTTATCAGCCTCAACAAAAGGTTGAGATCCCTCATCAAATCCTCTAAAACTAGCTATGAAAACAGAATTGTAGCAGATAGTAAAGACAACCATAAGGCCTTCTATAGTTATGTAAAGAATCTCCATGGCAATACAAAGATTTTCTCTGAGCTACTGCACAATGGTACCTCCGATACTGAACCAACAAATATTGCTAATATACTGACCAACAGATTCTGTGCCAACTTTACCCCTCTCTCTCCCCAAAAGACCAATCACAATACCAGTAGATTGCCAGTCACCCAGTATTACTGCTGCATAGGTAAAAAGCAGCTCTGTCCAAGGCCAAGAATAAGGTTTCTATGGGACCTGACAATATCTCTGGCTGCGTTTTACATGAACTACAGAGTGAACTGGCACCTCACCTTTGTGCCCTGTTCAATCACAGTGTCACCTCAGGCTTTGTCCCTACCAAATGGTGCACTGCTACATTTATCCCTCTCCACAAGGGAGGAGTGACTACAGACCCAGGGAACTATCGCCCCATTAGCCTGACTAGTATGATATGCAAATCCATGGAACACATCATCATGGACCTAATAAGCAAGGATATAGAGAATCTCCAAACTCTGGATCCTACACAGTTTGTTTTTTTGAAGGGTAGATCATGCCTGCTCGACTTGGTCAACTTCTTTAAGTTAGTCACCAGAGCTGTGAATGAAGGCAAGGTGGTTCATACAGCATACCTTGATCTGGCAAAGACTTTTGATACCATTCTCCACTCAAGAATCAAAGAAAAACTCACAAAGCTAGGCATCAACCCCTATATCACTAGGTGTATTGCTAACTAGCTGACAGAACTAGCAGTGTGAAAGTAGCTGAATCCAAGTTAGACTGTCGACCAGTCACAAGTGGAGTCCTACAGGGTTCGGTCCTGGGTCCTCTCCTGTTTGGCATCTACTTCTCTGAAGTCCAGGCCAACACAAAGGGACTCTGACTGACAAAGGTTCGCAAACGATTGCAAGTTGGGAGCTATTATTAACTCCCCAGGTGATGTTGACATCCTACAGAAAGGCCTCAATGAGACCAACGATTGGTGCCAGAACCATGGCCTTAAGCTCAATGCCAAAAAATGTGTCGTCATCCCGCTTGGGAAAAACCCAGTTCCCTTGAATTACCACATCAATGGTAGTCTACTGAACACAGAAGGCATTATAAGAGGTCTAGGAGCACAGGGTGACAGCAACCTCTCTTTTGACCATCACATTGCCACTGTGGTCAGAAAGTCCTTCTATGTGGCACATCTTATTACTACGGGTTTTGCTTCCAGGAAGAAAGAGGTCATTATCTCCCTATACTCTTCCCTCATTAGGCCAATCATCGAGTACAATGCCCCATTTGGCATGTACCTCACTAGACACCTACAACAACTGGAGAGGCAACAGAAGTACCTCACAAAGAGGATCCTAGGCCTTAAAAATTTGTCCTATATGGACAGGCTCAAAAACCTCCATCTATTCTCTGTCTCATATCATCTACTTAGAGGTGATCCCTGCTTGACTTACAGAGCCATGTGTGACCCAGCTCTGTTAGAAATGCTACATCTAAAGAAATCACAATTCCTCCACACCACATGCTCCAGAGACCTCAACCTCATTACCACAATCAACAGAACATGCTAGAGGGACAGGTTCATAACCCAGCATCTGTCTATTCTATGGAATAGACTTCCCATACATGTCAAGCAGAACACCTCACTGGCCCTCTCCAAGAGGAATCTTGATGACTGGATGGGAAATAGAAAATTCACCCCGAGGATCACTCCAGTGGCTCTACTTGACAGTGGCACTAGGAACTAAGGTCAGTTGCACAATGCCAGGATAATCCTATGGGCTAGGCTTGTAAAGGCTCCAGGAACATTAGCCTAGTATACACCTATAAACCTATGAGCATGGCCATGGACTTGCCAGGTCCCTTGCCTAAGTGATATTACTTCCATTGCTTCATCTGTATGGATGTGTCTACACCAGTGAAAGGCCATCCATGTGGTCATGGCCTTAGACATTGTCATACTGACACTTCAGCCAGCAGACAGCATTCATGTTTGAGAAACACACCAACTTCTAGTCTTGGTTGTGAAACAGCCAATTCAACTCCTAGCAAAGGTATTTACTGTGGGCAGTGGTGAGCACAACAAACTTCATCCTCTTCCATGTGTGACTCGGACCTGTACAGTCTGCCACTGTATAGTGCTGGCACACGTAATGAAAATGTGTCCCTGCAGTCACACACACACACAAGCCCACACTGTACATGGCACCCTCACAAACATATGTACACACACACAAACGCATACATACATATACTCACAGCTCACCATGAACTTCCGCACACTTCCTACACAACCCATATATGAGCACATTGCCCTTAAGTGCCAGTAGTCATTCTGTTTAACTTCAGGTCTCACCCTCACACAATGCCCTGTGAAAGACATGTACCTCTGTAATCACATCTGTGCAAATGATGATGAATGTGTCCTGCCCATCGCACAGTTTGTGACTTGGGCTGCCTATGTCTGATGCACAGAGTGGCCAGGCAATGCATGAATAGGGAAAATTAGGTTTGCTTCTGCATATATCATCATTTGTAATGTTTGTTTAATCTGGTTAAGTATTATGCAAATGATGATAGAAGTACCCAAGGCTCGGGAAGGGTGTCTGCCTTGGGATGTCTATGTCTGTTGCATAGAGTGGCCAGGTAATCCTTGGTCAGGCAATGACTGTATTTTCCTAGATCTACTTCATCATTGCTATTGTCTGTTTAATCTGCTTAAGTAATGTAGTAGTTGTATAGGAAAGCTTGCTCACCCACCTATGCAAATAATGATAAGCACCCAGAACCCTAGAAGAGTGTCTGACTTGGGCTGCCTATGTCTGATGCACAGAGGGGACAGGAAATGCACGGGTAAACATAGTCTGGTTTGTTTCTATACAGTATTGTTACTGCTGTATCTTCTGAGTTCATATACAGCTTATATAGCCTAGTTTTCCTGATGTATGCATCATCATTTTTACCATCTGCTTAATTTGCTTCAGTGTTGGAGTAGTTTTGCAGGAAGGCTTACTCACCCACCTATGCAAATGGCACAAAGTGCACCTTAGCCTTGGACTGCCTGTGTCTGATGCACAGATTAGACAGGCAATGCATGGCTGAGCATGGTCTGGTCTGTTACTATATATTACCGGTAGTGTCTGTATCTGCTGAACTTTTATATGACTTATGTAGCATGAGCATATGTGATTTGCAACCTCTTAGCTAGTGCCGTGACATATTGTGCTCACCTCCATTTGACATAGTTGTTCCCTGCTGCTGGCATCCCCTCTGACTCCTCATCTGTCTCAGCTGCTGCTGCTTGTCATGCTTGGAAAGGTGGTCCCTGCACAGAGACACCCTGCTGTAAGTCTTCTCTAAATATTATATTATGTAATATAGCAGGCACAGTCAGTATTTTGTCACAGGTGGCAAAGTCATACTAATTATTTAAATTAATCTCACATTTTTTTAAGATAAACACAAAGTGTGCATTCATACGTTCTTTCAATTTAAAGTTCAAGTTTATTTCATTGTTTCTCTATCAAACAACATTACAAATAGGAATTTTATTATGAGAGAAGTAAAATAGAAATAACAGTAATTTATAAGAACCATTGTATGATGACACTATATTAATTTAAGAGGACCATTTGATAAACTTAGCCTAATGACATAATTGAAAATATAATAATAAAATATAAAACGAATCAGCCTACCCTTGCATTAACTTAAATTAATGTATGTTTGTTACATTTCTCTGTAATATGTCTATGGACTTTATTTGTGAACTACTTAAGCTCCAACATTACAAACACAAGTAAATTATGTGTAGAATATGAGCACTGCAATTTGTATTTGCCAACATGGTGACGTGCCAAAATTAAGTTTTAAAGAGCTGCAGTTACCACAGGCTCAACAGCAATACTGCTACTGGGCATGACAAAATAGACTGATTGCAGTTCATTAAAGGACTGACCTCAGTAAAGGTGACTTGCAAGGGACTGATTTCCTTTTGCAAAGAAATCGGTGACCTTGGTCTACAGCCCATATGTGGGGCTTTACTCTCCGTCCATATGTTTTGATGAAATGAGTCTTGCTTTCAGTAAAGGTAATTTTATTGTTTGGGTACTTTTGACTGCTTTGTTTATAGATTTGTGTAAATGAGAAAGTAATGTTTAGAATCATGACTTCCCCATCCTAATATGTAACCAGAATTATTTACTTTTGAGGATTCCACCAAAAATTATATACTAGTACAATTGGAAAACAGACAGATTGCAACAGCTGAATATTATAAATCACACAAAGTACATGCATTACTTTAAATACTGATAAAGCAAAACTTCCAGCTTCAGTTCCATCAGCATGTGTTTAACTGGCTGAACTGAGTGACAGCTCCAGTCACTTCCATTCCTGTTTCATGCATGCTGACTTCCTTCAAAACACTCACAGGCAAATGTTCCCAAAGGTTGATAAGTACTGGAACTATGCAAATAAATAAATAAATAATGTTTTGCATGATTTATATTAGTTACCTACCATGGGTCTATATTATATTGTCGACAGCTGAAAATGTCGACTCTGAATTGTTTGACACCAAAATGTCGAACTACAAAAATAGCGAACGGCCAAAACATCGATTGTCTGACAACTACCCTATCCCTGAGTGTAGTGCTGTCTCGGAGTTAGAATATTTAGTTAGTTGGGGTGTGACGGGCACAGCTCCTATGTTGGGGGATGTGGGGGTTGAAGCCCCCCACTTAAATATATTTGTTTATGTGTGCCATTGGTGCTTGACCAACCGATTTATTTCCATTGGAAAGAAATCAGTGTTTTGGCTGTTCGCTATTTTTGTAGTTTGATATTTTGGTATCAAACAATTCAGAGTCGATATTTTCAGCTGTTGACAATATAATATAGAACCACCTATGATATGAGGAGAGAAAGCATCTGAAAAGCGCTTGATGCTTGATATCAAGGAGTTCATATTTAAAGGCAATTATGCATAGACTTTTATTTTAAAGAAATACTGCACTTATAAAATGTTCAGTACTCTACAAAAGGCAGTCCTTTTTCAACTCCAGATGTCATGCTGGTTGTTTTAATTTTTTATAGCTCTAGCACATGCTGGAGTTTTCCTAAATTACTTCAATATAGATACCCCCCCCCCCCGGATGTTGTTACAATTTATTGTTATTCACTTCCTTCATTACGTGTTTTGAATCTCCATGATACATAACCAGAACTATGAAGAATGCAGATTTCAGACCCAAAATGAATTCTTTATTATGATTATTTATTTCTGTGCGTAGCAGGTAAATACAAGAAGTGCATGCCTGCTTCATGGACTACCTAGAAGCAGTGATGTGGTTAAAATAGTTACACATGGTCTCAAAGACTGCAAATGGAAACTGGCAAAATCAAACCCAGGGCTGTCAATGATACATCTGTGGAGTCTGATACTGCAAGATTTCTTCTTCAAATAGGCAGTAACAATAATCTGTAAAGAGTTTGAGGAGGATAAGCCCTGTGCGTGGAAGGGATAAGAAGTTAAGACATTCATGGGTATGTATTGACTCGATTTACATACACGATCTTGCAATGTCAGATTTCACATTTTTTCATTTTAATTAGGAGATGCATTAAACATTAGTAGCAGGATTAGCAATTACTGGGCAGAGAATATTTATAGAGGGGACTCGGGAAGAACAGCTCCGGTAATGAATTTCAGATACATATGGCACAGTATAAAGAAGTTTCATATGAGGTGAATTCACCTTGTGCCCAGTTTAAGAATGGTGCTATCACATATCAAGCACTATTTGAAAACAATCGAGTTGTCTCTGAAACACTTTCTTCACATCTTAGTCTGGGTTAGGCATGAAAATGTTCCAGAAATGGGCATAACACACCTGTCACCTTCCTTGTGAATATAGATGATTACAATATCATTCAGTAGGAGGATACAGTCATTTCAGCATTTCAGTATAATAAGAACTCTAGCTATTAATTACCAGCTCACAGTCACTTCAATATTATCAGAAATCAAATATTTTTTTAGCTATTTTATCTTACACATTCAACTTATACAATGGCTGTAAAATACTGAGTAAAATCAAAGCTCTTAGAAGAATTTTCTCCAATACATTTAACTTAATGGCAGTAAAATAGCATGTAGGATCTAAAATCTTGCAACTATTTATCTGTCACTTTGAACTTAAGTATTGCAGCAGTTCTGCGTAAAAAAAAAAAAAAAATTCCATGTTCACATACCAGCATTACAATGCAGCTTTAGGCTGTGGTGCCGGAACAAACAATACTCAAATGCACAGCAGCAGTGGTTATTCCAACTATTGGTACACTTCAGTTCCTGCTATAATAACATCACAACAGCCACACTACCCACCTTGATCTCTCAGCAGTGCTATTTGTCAAATTATTTGAATAATTTACCCTTAATAACAAATGTTATGACAGATTTGATCATAATTTTTACATGAGCTGTGGGATGTCTTGCTACTTTGGAGAGTTACAGGCTTTTGCTTATTTATAAAGTATATCTGACCACATTAGAAAGTGTCTTTCAAATGCCGAGCATGAAATAAATGTAATCTAAAAAAAAAAAAAAATCTGTGTAATGTCAGGTATCCCCAGCTTTATGATCTTCTGAAAATATACATCAGTTAAGAAGTCCATTATTTTATTATTTTGTCATATTACACTACGAATAATATTTTTTTCATTTAGCCAGCACAGTTTATGCCACTTTCCACACTTGGTAGTGCAAGGAGGAAGAAACAGCAGCTTCTCAAAACACGTCATGACTGTAACCATCATGACATGACTCAAAAAAGTAATAAGCTTTTTGTGCATGCAAATAAACATTTCTCAAAGACAATTTTTTTCTGAATATATAAATGAGTCACTAAAGTGGAAATGTTTTTTTCTAAAACATAATAATTAATTCTAACCTGGCAAGCCATTCACATGCTTCAGAGACCACTACAGATTTCACTGCACAAAATCTTTAAAGATCTTCAAAACTTCCACCTTACGTACCACTGATAATTCCACTTCATGAAATAACTAATGTACCAAAGTGGTATCAGCTTTACTAAACAGATGTAGTATAGCAGTGTCACTGTGTCTAACACCATGTGCATGTAAGATACATCATAAAATAATCCACAAACACTCACAACAGAAGGAAATCATTTGAATAAGGAAGTTGAAGTATGCAACTGCATCATTTATAATTTGAGGAGTAAGATCAGAGATTGCATTCTTTTCTTTAAGTTGATGATTCATGGTGAGTGTACCACATCATCACTGCATCTTGTTTCTTATCCTGTTTTTGATTTTCTTATACAGAATATTGAGATACTCCCAAGGACTAGCAGGTATCCACTTCAGAGTAACAATGCTGTGTCTTTGGTATTTGAAGATGATGGTGCCGTTTTAGCCTCAAATGGCAGTGATTTCTGGAGTGCAATGCATTAATTCAATGTTGAATGCATGAAGCAGATGGGAAAATAATCATCACTTCTAAATCAATGGTCATGGTTCTTTCTGATTACTTCTCAGGATAGGCACTGTCTGCTGCCCAGAAATAGATATTGCACTGTCTCTTCACTTGTGAACATAGAAACATTATTAAATTTCTTTTTGTAATGCAGAGTTTACAGTGCTACACAACTGACATATATTGCAAACACCTTTACTGTACTGAGGTGTAGATCACCCTGGTCATAGATTCAATATGTATATTCCATTTGCCTCCTGCCAGACACATCATTTGTTGTCCCAATGTACTGTATGAATTAAACACCATACACTTGCTTGGTGCATTTATCATTAGTCCCTCAACCATTGTTATAACTGTTAGCTGTAACTAGCCGTGGAATAACATGTATCTCAGAGCAGTACTTACCTCTCGGATATCATGGTCTCTCAATTGATGTTATGATATAACAACACAAAGTCTCTGCTTCGGTTTAAACACAAAGTGCATTACTAGGACTTTGCTACTCCCTTGTCTAAGAGTTTCTCCTTCTCAGAATTGCTACTACTGTGGCCTCAGGTTCTTCATTCATCTTTACACACATCTCCAGACACATCTGGACTCTCTTCAGCAGCTTCCGATATGAGCTGCCTGTTTAAATCTGTGCAGATTTCCTTGAGCCACTGATAAACCTTCTCCAAGGTTCCCCCATAGTGACACCCTGTGCTCCAATACAACAGTGTTATACAACAAAAATAAACATGTTAACAGCATGCAATCTGTAATGCAAAAGCACAAAAGCAAATAATCATCTCTAGCAGCAGAAATTACATTCACAGTTATCCACAACAAGTTCCTTCTGCTGCACTAAGCTATATATGTTTATATATTATTTCTGGTGGCAAAAACACAGTACGTTACAATATTTGCATATATCTATTATTCCCATGAATCTGAATATTGTGTGATGGGAGCTATGTGTAACAGTAATGCAAGAGAAATTAAATTTAGCATCATGACAAGCAGATGTGGAAAAGAATTTATTAGCCTGTATCTCTGAATCAATAACAGGACATTCCAGTTGTCACATGGGCTTTTATTTATTTTTTTTCTTAAATATTGAGAGTGTTTGATGTTTTGTTCGACAGAGCTGGGATGGTTTTGCAGAAGGCAATTTCTTTATAAGATTAGGTACAGTTACTGTACCAGTTATGTGGCACTGTAACCTCTTAGGTCAACATTTGTGCTATGTATCATAAATATAATACTTATATTCTTTAAAGGTATACAGTACTTTTCATTCAAAGGTTTGAAAAGTAAGTATTTTTAATAAAAAAATGGCTCTGACAATAAGAGTTAACCACTTTGTCTCATTGCTTGATAAATAGTGATATTCAGTAGGCTTGGCTAGATGAATAAACCTGAAAATTTCATTTTCAGTAGTTTGTAGTAAATTGGTACTATGTACAGACTGAAGGGCTGTGACTGGAGTTGTGTACTCTAGTCTTGAGATTACAATATTAAGTGCAGTAGATTTCCTTGATTCAGTAGTGAATATGTTTACTGCTTTGTATACTAACTTTAATCTGTTGTGTACATTATTATTATTTTGTTGTGTTTATAGTTATCATTGGCTAATAAGGTCTTCATACTGATCATTGAATTTGTAATGGCTGTTCCTTGGAGCTTTTCCCTGGGACTGTATTGAAAAGGGGCTCCCTGACTTCAACTGGTCTATCTCAGTTAATGAATGGAAAGAAAGAAAGAAAGAAAGAAAGAAAGAAAGAAAGAAAGAAAGAAAGAAAGAAACTAAAAGTATACAAAAGTCATTTTACTTCATACAAAAAGGTAGTGACCTTCTTAACAACGTAATTTTGTTTACAACTATTTACATCATGTTTTACAGAATCTATTCCATTTACAGTTATTTAGATTCTTTTTGTAAACGATTCTGGTGTGAATCACCACAGTATGTGTGTGTGTGTGTGTATCTAGATAGATAGATAGAGAGAGAGGGACATAAATATAGAAATAAGTGGTAACCAGGCAATTCATTGAGCATTCAGAATATTGAATGTTTTGAATGTTAACATAACTGATCAAATACTGCTTTGACCTCAGAATGCTGGCATTACTTTGTATGAGGTCACAGTACACAGAATAGTGGGAATTGTCCTTTTCCTTGTGCTATCAGAGTCAGTTGGTATTTAGCATGAGATAAATTAAAGAATTAATACATTTTTAATTTGTAAGGAACTGTTGTTTTGAGAATGGAAAGACTCTGTGGAGAATAAATAACAGTTTGAAAATCATAAGGCCTGTATGGAGTCCCAAACATATGGTTGAGGTATGTGTTTAAGTTCTGTTAAATGGATTGTTACCTGTGATAGCTCCAGTAACACAAAACATTTCATGGCAGTGCAATCAAGATTAATGTATTGCACAAGATGGCATTGCATTTATTTTGGAAAATAATATGCACATAGAAAAGAAGATGCTTGACTTTTTTAAACTATACTGTTATTTAAGAAATACACAGAAGGATCCAAGGATGACCAAAGGCTTCCAAAATAAAATCCGTCTTTAATGTACAAAAAGTAAAAGCATAAGCGCTTTCATAGCAAAGCTACTTCATCAGATGCATTTCACAACTAAAATTTCAGCTCATTATATATACTAATTCAAAAGATCACATGACTAGAAACTATGCTCTCTTAAAGACATATTTCTAAAAAACACTCAGAACATTATATATATATATATATATATATATATATATATATATATGTGTGTGTGTGTATAATGAATATTAAACACCCACCATTAAATAAAGACTTGCATATACATGTGAACATAAATATGTCTAAAATAATAAATAATAAAAATGTATCTATTTTTTAAATAATTATTATTCTAAATAAATAAATGCCAAATTATTTCCTATTCAATGGTCTGGCTTTAAGTTTAGGTCTCAATGGTACCCTGTCATTCAGGCCATGTCCATAGTCCCCATGTAGCCTGACTATCCATTTGGCCTCCAGCTGTTCAGTTTGATTTCTGATGTCCCCTTTCCATATGTTTTCAAAAATGCATCCTATAACCATAAACTTAAATGAATAAGAGACATCAGTATCCACAATATGTTTAGACAAAGCACTGGGTGTATCACTTTTACTTATATGGTAATAGTGTTCCTTAATCCTGTCTCTCAGTGCTCGATCAGTTTTACCAACATAAAATTTTGTACATACTAAACAGTGAGCCAAACAGACCACGTGCACACTACTGCAGGTCGCAGCAATGTCAAAACAATATGTTCTATTTTGATGAGGATGGTAGAATGCTCCAGTACTATCAATATATTAGCAGGCTTGACAGTGCCCACATACAGTGGTACATCCATGACTTGTGTTAGATGACATTCCCTTTGGTATGCACAAGCGACTCTTAAGAGACTTCATATTCTTATATGCATATCTCGTATCTACTATAGCTTTAATATCATTGTCTGTAGTCAAAATATCCCAGTGTCTTTTGATTATATCTATATATTGTTTAATATCACTGAAACAATATAAACATAGTTTTACTTTATAATTTTTCTGAGATGCAGCTTGTGCACTACCAGAATACTGCTCGACAAAATACGGCTTAGCTCTACTGTTTCTCAGACTAGAAACCAACTCAATATTCTCAGCTATGTCATTCCTTGCTTAGCCCCTAGCTGTAAAGGATTCCATTAAAGAGTTAGTTTGCCTAGCAAATTCTGAATCATTTACACTTAGCCTTGAAACTCTATAAACCTGGCTTCTAACCACACTTTTGAACACATGAGAGGGATGCATACTTTCTTTATATAAGAGATGGTTACAATGACAGGGCTTTCTGTACAATTCTGTTGTAATGTAACCATTTGTGTCACAAATTACTTTTACATCTAAACATTCTACTGACAACTGAAACTTTTTGAGAGAACTTTAAAAATGCTGTAGTATTGTTAATGTAACTAATGAATGCATATCGAACCTCTTGATGACCCTCCCACAAAAAAAAAAAAATATATCGTCCATGAAGCGACGATAAAAAAGCAACTTGTTTACTATAGGGTTCATTAATAATGTGACATTGTTCCCAAACTCCCATAGCCACAGTGGCATAGCTATTGGCACATGATGTACCAATAGCTACGCCAGTGTGGCTATGGGAATACATCATTTTTAAAGTTCTCTCAAAAAATTTCATTTGAGTCAGTAGAATCTGGCATTTATTTATTTTTATTATTATTATCTTAAAGTTGGTGTATATAGGTTCGGGGAGGAGGGATCATGGTGGGGCTTACACCAGTTGCACATCCATCCCGGTACAAAAAAGTTTAAAGTTGAAGAGCAATTTTTGAGATTCGCTCTTTTCCTGTGTTTTTGGTTTGTTATTTTTTTGTCGGCACTCATAATTTTGAGTGCTGCCATTTCAGTAAAAAGCCATTTACTGTTTCCCACAAAAGGCAGTGATGTGAGAGGTCATTATAATACTTACAAAAGAAGCAGCAAAACACTTTGCTTGGGTGGTATGAGGATCTCTGATGCCATGTAAAATTGCTTTAATTGCATTTGTTTTTCCGACAGATTTCATGAAGATCTTTGCAGAAAACAAAGTTTCCAGTTTACTCGCTTTTAACAACTAGCAGTCACATAAGATGAATAGTCATAGAGGATTTGACAAGATTCACATATAGCATATTAACTTCTACTTCTGCAAGAACTATAGTCATAATAAATATGATGCAGACTGATTCTTCTCTTTGGCTAAGAGAAATGCAAAGAGATGGTCAGTGCTGACAAGGCTAGTTTGGCATGGAAAGGATTTTTTTTTCTATGCAATATACTCCTTCTGGTAATAAAGAACGTTAAAACATTCTAGTACACTAAAATGTGAGGTAGAAGATGATACTAGCACAATCAGGAAAATTAAAAAAGGGTTATGGTATGCGCTTTTACATCCTTCACAATTTGTAGTTTGAAAGTTTTTTGTCAGTCCTCCCACTATTAGCTCTCTTTCATTTATTCTGTCTAATGACTAAAATTGCACTTATTAACTGAAATAATTATGTGGACCCTAACAGTGCAGTTATTTTGTGACCAAGAAGATACTACCCACAGCTCTAAAAAAAATGAGCTATGAGTAATGCATCGAGTCATGGCTCTTTAGCAGAAACTGTGTAAAAAATATTACTTTTCAATGAATATCATCAAACCTGGGCCAGTTCTTTGGTAGCAGGATTATTCTACATGCCATAAAACCTTACACTGGGAATGTAGTGGAACTTGTCACAAAAAAAAAACTGCATTTATCATCAGGCCTCCAACTCAGGTAATCTCTATAGATGTCTAACAATAACTTTAAAGCAAGGAAGAATGATGGAAATGCCATTTATAACGATACCGCAGAGGCTGAAGGCTTGAAAGAAACTCTGCAATACAGTATTAATACAAAGAAATAACAGGAGTATTTAATATAGGAAACTGATGAAATCAAGGGAAGTAAGGTGAAAAAATAGAAATAAAAGGAACAGGAAAAATCCACATCTTGTACCATATTTCACTTATGCCTTGGCATTAGAGTAAGAGGTATATTAAAATACCTTCTGGACTTGGAGTATTACCACACAAGGTGGCTTTTGTCTCACAGTTGCTTATCTGTAGCCAGTATGTTGTTTAGTGTCTGCATCCTTGTACATTCCAGCAGTCCAGGAAGGGTCATTGACTATTTTACTGATTCTTATCTCTGCTGAATGCATATTGACTGCATTTATGTCATCATGATCTAGTTTATAGTCAGTATTTTCCTTATTAAGCACTTCTGATCATTATCATATCAAAACTCTCTGAACAACTTGAATGCATAAATTACAATGTGCCAGCATTCAAAGGGACAGATGACAGTCAATGCAGCCATATCACGTTTCCTCCTAGAACCATTGCATACAGCTTCAACATATTTCTCTCCGAAATGGTATAATTGCAAGTGTTTTGGTTGACCCATCTGTGGTATAGCTCAGTAAGGTAAATGTGCGACAGTTACGGACCTTAGGGATAAGGTGCGGGTTAAGGTAAGTGCATAGATAGATAATGTGTGTATGATATAGTGTAGTGTTAGAAGTAGGGTTTTGTTAAATGTATTTATGTGTATTATTTATTTTGTTTGGGTATATCTCCATAGGGGAAGTGTGCGGTAGCTATGGACCTTAGGGTTAGGGAGGGGTTAAGGATAGTGCATAGATAGTTGTGTATGTGGGGTTTAGTGTAGGGTTAGAAGTTGAATTTTGGTGCTTTACTCTAGGGTTAGGAGTAGGGTTTGGTTAGTTCATGTATGTGGTTTATTTATTTTGTTTGGGTAGGTAGTAGGTAGCGGGTGGTGGGTTTGGCCGACTAAAAATGTTCGATAGTTTAAATTTCGCAGTTTAGTGCGTTCGGTATTTTCGCAGTTCGAGTAATACATGTCGCTGTTTTGGTATTCGATGTAATGGATTTTCATTGAATTAATATCTACCCGAATGTAGGCTAGAGCAATGGCCCTATAAAAAGGGAGCTATCTCAACAACTCCCTGGACTTAAAAAGCAAACATTTTACAAAATAAATGAAGAGGTAGAACACTTTACAAATAAACAATGTATTTCAGTGTATGGTATATACCAATGACATGGTTAGAGAGGAATATGCAGAGAGCATACCTTCTATAGGTGAATCATATATGAGGAAAGATTATGGGACTTACAGAGATTCTGATCTTCTTACAGTTCATGCAAGTCTCAAAAATGTTCTGCATCACTGCAGTTTAAAAGCATCAATATTCTGTTGGCTTGACTAACTTGTAGTCTACCTCACACAGCCACATGTTATTACTGGAAAAATGTATTGTTGACTATATGGACCTTTGCTGACAATGTGATATCTTTTGCACTTTAAAATCTTATCCAGATTTGCCATAGCTTTACTTCCAAAATGTAAGTGCCTTTTAATTCCATGGTTACAATTATACCTGTAGAGATCTTTGAGCCCAGGAAAGAAGATCTATCACTGCCTCCATTTATTCCCATTGTATTTTCAAAGAACTGATAGGGCTAGGTGATATCATTTTTTTGTTGTTGTTGTGTTGAGCAGCAAATCAGCTTTTGCACTTTCGCCTTTCACATACATCAACAGGCTCTTCAACTCTTCCTTGCTTTCAGCTGTCATAGTGGTATCATCTGCATTCCTAAAGTTACTGATATTTCTCACAGCAGTCATCCGAGTCACCTGAACTAGCATTTTACTTGATAAGTTCAGTGCATAAATGAATAAATAAGGTGACAATACACAGCTTTGTCATACTCCTTTTCCAATCCTGAACCACTCAGTTATTCCATATTTGGTTCTAAGCGCTGTGCCTTGTTCTAAATACAGATTCCTTGAGAGACAAATAATGTGATTGATCAAGTGTCCTCATTTCTGTAAGAATTTGTCACAGTTTATCATGGCTGACACAGTCAAAGGCTTTAGCATAGTCAATAAAGCAGAAGAGATTTTATTTCTACAATGTCATTGCTTTCTCCATTATCCAGTGGTTGCTGGCAACTTGATCTCTTGCACCTTGTCACGTCTAAAAACCAGCTTGCACATCTGGCAATTCTCAGTCCATATATTTCTGAAGTCTAGCCTGCAGGATCCTGACCACCGCATACAAAATAAGTGCAGCTGTTCAGTAAGTTTATCATTCCTTAGTATTGTACTTATTTGGGATTGGAATATAAGCTATTTTCTAACCCATTGGCCTCAATATTATTTTCTGCATTTTCTGGTAAATTCCATGCAGCACTGTAATCACATCATTTTACAAGGTTGTAAATGGTTCAGCTGGAATTAAATCACTTCCTGCAGTCTTTTTGTTAGCAAGGCTTTCTATGGGCCATTTGGGTTCACCCCTAGGAGTTCTGACTATAGATCAGAGAATACACCACCGTGTGTGTGACAGTGATGGTGGCATCCTTTTTTATATGTTCTTCTGTATATTCCTTGCACTGTAGTATGACTGAGATCATTCTATGATTTTTTGGGTTGCAACTGAACACTGACTTTGACAGCTTTTTATTAACTATGATGACTGCTCCCATTTCTTTTCAAGATTCTTAACCGCACTAGAAAATCTGATGATAATCTAATGTACAATGGCCCAGTCCAATCCATTTTAGTTCATCACTTTCCATGATGTCAGTGTTTATTCTTGTTATTGCAGGCTTAACCATATCAACTTTACTTTAGTTCATAAGTACCAATGATGTATATATGTATTTTTTTTGTACCATTGGACTTTCCTTTCATCTTGAAGCACTTCAGATGGTAGACTTACTTTTGGCTTTAATTTATTTGTGCCATTCATGTCATTATCTCAAGATCTGCTTGTATTTGTCCTGTGTTCTTCTCCAAAAGTATGATGGACACATTTATCGCTCAGGGTCTTATCTTCTATTATCATGTCAATATGTCTTTGGTTGCTTTTATTCATGTATCCATGGAGTTTTCTTGGCAAAAACACTGTGACAGCTTATCATTACCTTTTCCAGTGGATCATATTTATCACCATGATAATGCAGTGAAAGGAATTTAATCATACTGAGTGATAAAGTGGCCCTTAACAAAAAAAGTATAAGTTCAGGCAGTGGGAGGCGGTATGAAAAGGATAATGAATTAATGTAGTTTTGTGTTTAAAGGTGGGCAGAGGTTGGAATGCGCTAGAAGCATGTATTGTTACCGATGAAATTACATTAAAGTAAAGAAAATGTAGTACCAGGTTGACCAGACAGAAGGAGATTTATAAGTTTCTACTGACTGTGCAAAACAGAAGCATGAGGCTATGGCTTTTAATATGGCTTTTAGTTTGCAATGGAACTCATTGGCAGTTTTGCTTTTTCTAACTCATAATGGAATTTATCCTAAAAATTAATGGCATGAATACAGAAACCCATTCACTAGCACATGGGCAAGTTAATGGTGTATTAGAATTGTTTGAGACTGCTGATTATATGTTCTGCTTCTAGATTTAACTTTACAGACTTTTTGAGGAGAGGTCCCTTTGTGTGATGATTTCAATGACTAAAAATATGGAAAATACTTTTCTTAATTGGAAACCAGTTTGTTGGAGAGGGCTTCGGCAGTTTTGGGTGAGAGTAGAATGAACTTAAAGGTTTGATTACTAAGGATTTGTATGTCTTTGAGATTTTTTGATGGTATAGTATACATAACGGGGAAATCCATATTTAATCTCGATATGATAGATATGTTTTGATAGTTTTGAATGTTTGTGACATAAATGAATGGGAGATTTTGCAGCAGCAGGGGAAAGAGAGAGAGAGAGAAGTACTCTTCTAAGAAATGGTGATTTTGAGATTCAGTTTTGAAAGCAAAATATTAGTTTGAAAGATAAATGTTGAACCAGTTAATTACAAAAAGGCTTAATGAGACAATGAGTTAGTTGGCTGAGGTCAGCAAGATGAAAAGTTGTGGTAAGATTAGCAAACAGGGCGACTGTAAAGTGTCATGTGTCCATGGAAGTTATTATAAAATTAGCAAGTTAAAAAATCTGTGAGTGTGCTTCTGCGAGTGATGGCACCCTGCTGGTTTAAGGGAGGATTGTATGTTTGGAAAGGTATCAGTGGTTTGATTTTCAGATAGCTCTATCGAAAAGGGTGGAGACTGGTAAGAGAGGGGGGAAAGAGATATGTCTAAGTTCATTAACTGATTTGATTGCCTTTGCATTTTGTAGTGGCAGAGTAAGGATGTTCTTCCATTGTAAAGGAAACCCAAATTGAGTAAGGAATCAAAGAAAGAGAAAGTAATCTTTGCAAAGGACATATTCTTTACATTTTCAAAAATAAATAAATAAATAAAATAAAAAGAAAGAGTAAACAGAAGGTCTGTCATGGCTGACAAGTGATGCTAAGAGACTTGTCTGGGGCAGAATTGTGAGAAGTAGTGGTTAGAGGGAGAGGAGATGTATGAAAATTAGCAGACATGGGAGTGATGATATGGTGAATTTAGTTCAGAGGTCTAGACGTCTTTGGCTAAGATGTTAGATCTACTCAGACTACTTCTGGACCTGTTGAGAATTCTGTTAATTTTTGTCCTGCAGTTTTGAGACATAGGTTTATCAGTACTTGTTTCTTTTTTTTCAGTAATAGTTGTCCTTCTGTCTTTGAGTATTCTTTATGCACAGACATAGACACACAGAAACAACCACACAACACACACAGAGACAGTTGTCTTTCTGATAGTCCAGTCTTTCTCTTTCTCTTCTTTCATTTGACAGACTTTCAACAAGCATGACATATTGTCTACTAATAGAAGGTGGGAGGGGAGTAAATAGATTGTAAGGTGAGTAGGATATTAGATAAAAAAGACAATAGGGTTGTCCAAATGTGCAAGAGCTAAACTGGGTTGGTCTAATGTTGAAACTTTAGTCTTATGATAGACGTGATTATCTATATTTGCTTCTGGTAGGTATAATAAAAGGTGTGAGTTTAGCTTTTTTTTCATTAGATAAGAAGAAAGTGTGATGGATAAGTGATCACTCTGATGTTAGGTGGTAGCACAGTTAGAAGGTAAATTTTTGTTTTTTATTTGTTATATCCACTTTGAGGAAGGGCTAGAGGTATGTGGGTTGGGGCTAGTGGTCTCATTCTCTTGGAAGGAATAGACAAACATCTGCTAAAATGTCAATGAAAGCTTTTCTAGTAAGGCCATAACGGTTAGTGTTTATACTCATCAGAAGGAATACAAAATGTCTATCTGTACTATTCTGCTCCATCACCTTCCTCTTCTTCATCCATGCTTACAAACTCATCATTACTTTCATGTTCCTTCTCCTCACATCATGTCTTTAACAAATTGATTCAGATCTGTCTCCATCACATCCCCACTGATCATTTTTAATTAACTCTAAATGCTTGAATAATCTCACTGCTACAATACACATTAATGGCTTAGAATCATAATTAAGCATGAATATTGATATGCAGTAGGTATGACAACCATGAATGTCATTCCTTCTTGGTAAAGGCGCTAACACAGTTTGCTTCCCTGATTGTGGTATCACTGTTTTCCTAAGAATTTTAGTGAATAAGCCCATAAGATGCAGATCTATATTATGTTTGTTTTACCTCAATATTTCTGTCATTTTTGCCATTACTGTCCACAGTTTTATACTGTGACTGTACTTTCTGCAATTCTCAATTTCCTCAGCAGCCATAGGGGTCATCAGTTCATGGGTCTATTTAACCATTACTTTTATGATATGGCATCCCGCAGATATTCCTGTATTTATTTCTCACATTTCTTTCATTTAGTCTCTGCAATGTATAAGGACTCATAAGAATTCATACACACCTCTGAGTTCAAAACTTAATCTCTAAATAATCAGTTTCCAGTTAAGAGACATTCACTGGCAGTGTTTCTTTGTGAGCTCTATTGTCACAATTGCATCACAGGTGATTTTTTTTGTATACAGACTATCCCTGAGACTGTTTCAAAAAATATCATATTTGTTGGCAAAGGTGTTGTCTATACTCCTAATTAATTTCCTCCATTCACTTTCATCTTTTAAATGTACTTTAAAAAGGTTCATAGGTGTTTACTAGGCTAATGACCACAAGGGCCTTTTAAGCCTAGTAGGAGCAGTAGACTATGATTTGTCTTATTTGGACAATGTTGCCATTTACAGTCATTTCTGGTAAGAACACCTTCAACATATCAGGGAGGTGTTAGGTAGATTAAAAATGGCAGGGTTAACCATTAAGCCTACTTATTCTCAGGTGAGTATGGCAGAGATCTCTTACCTAGAATATGGAGTAGGGAGTCATAAGATTAGGCCACAACCTGCCAACGTGGAAGCTCTTCAGGCATGGCCTGTCCCTGTTACTAAAAGCAGGTGAGAGCATTTCTAGGGACAGCAGAGTACTACAGAAAATTTGTGCCCAACTATTGTACAATAACTGCACCCCTTACCGACCTAACAAGGAAATCTAAGCCTGATAAGGTAGTGTGGACCACAAACTGTGAGCAGGCATTCCAGAAGCTTAAAGATGCTTTGGGAGGACCCCTGTATTAGCCAGTGTAGATTTCAGTAATGCCATTGCAGATGGATTTTCAAGACATGGTATAAGCTGATATATTTTCAGTCAGCCCCGTTTTTCCTCAAGCAATGATTTTCCAGGGTCTCTTGAAAATCTAGCTTGAGTCTTCAAAGAGGGAGAAATGTGAGGATATTAGATATCATTATCTGTGCTAGCATGACTGGCTGAGGTTTTTTAAATAATTATAAATGACCCTATATTACATATGCCAGCATGACTAGCTATAATTTTGTAAATAAGTTTATGTCTTTTGATTATCACTGTGTTTTATGGAAGATGTTTGAATGTCAAACAGTGTTCTTCTGGCTGACCAAATGAACATGCCCCTTGTGGGGAGAGTTCTGAATGTATGTTATAACAGAGTCAGCTGACCTAGGTGTGATGTCATTGTGTGCCAGGGCTGGCAGAATAGAATCCTCACTGCAACTGTTTGTTTACTTTTCAAAGTCTGATATGAGAGTAGAATTGTATGGCAGCTTCCTGTTACTTTTGAAGAAGATCTGCTATAAAAAGCAGGTTCTGAGTCAGTTGTTTGGTTATTATTCAGTAGTTGTTTTCCAGAGCAGTTCAGCAGTAGTAGCCCAGTTGCTTCCAGAGAAGTTGTTCCAGTAGCTGAGCACAGACAACAGCCTGGAATGTGGACATTATTTCTCATCTTATTTTGTAGAAGTAAGAGTATAATCTTGCCTTGCTAAGTTATTTAGATTAGATAGGGACAGTTAATCTTCAGATAGCAAACTGCAGCCAAATAGTTAGAGGTTTTTTAAAATCATATTTCATATTTCGTGTGTGTGAAACTCTGATGTTTATTGGAATCAGCTTTTGAATGCTTACATGTTTTAAATCATTGTATTTATTATTAAATGTTTTGCTACCTCTCATTGTGGCTGGTTATTTAGTTAATATTTTTAATAACTTGAGAGTGTTTGTGTCTATTGTGATAACACTAAGGCCACTCTGAAAGCCTTAATGCTTGGGTTACATGCTACCATTTTTATCACCATCTATTTTACCCAATATAATTGAATGCCCCTTTTGAAAGGTTTTGTGGCGTCTGACTGGTGGCAGCCATTACCTTGTAATTTGGGCAAAGGAACAGAGCAGGTAAATCTGTGTCAGTCTTTCCCAAGAGTGTGGGCATGTGTGAATATCAGACATTTAAGAGTGAGTGTGTCAAATACCTAGAAATGGGACACAGTGCTCTGCAGTGTTTAGTGTGGAAACTAATTTGGGGACATGGAATGAAGCATATAGTCTAGTCACAGGTTTGGAACTGTCTCAGTGCAATCTTAGGGGAAATCATGTATTTCTATCCCTGCTTTTAGTGACACTCCCTTACTAGAGACAGTGATGAGGATTTAAGACTCCTTAGCTACTACCCAGGGTAAAGAGGGTTAGTCACATAGGCTAATGACCACAAGAAAAGCCTTTCCATGTAACCCGAATCTCTGTCAAGTTCTGGTACCCTTGATAAGTGTAAGCAGGGGCTTGAAAGATGGAACATTTACAAGCAGGGGCTTAGGAGATGAACCATTTACAGGCTGCCTGTGTCCATTAGAGACATGGGTGCCAAACCAGAGATGAATTTCCTGTTTCCCATCCAATTGTCCAAGTCACACTTGAATTGGGTTAGGGAGGGACTCTGCTTCACATAAATGGGGAGCCTGCTCCAGAGAATGAGTAGTCTCTAGGATGCATACCTGTTTCTCTAACAGGTCTTATTTATATCTCAGGCAAGGTTTGGGTCTTTAGAACAAGTAATTCTGGTGCTGTTTGTTTTGCGGATACTCAGCAGATCTGTCAGTGAGGGATCTAACAATAACTTGTATGTCAGGCATAGATGTCCAGTCAACAACCTGTAGGAGACATTATACAGGGATAGGGCTTTGAGGTGGTCTGCATAGGACATGTTACTTACACCCTGTATTCTCTTAGTAATGAACCTCTGTGGATGTTCCAATTGTTGGATATGCCTGGTTAGGTACATACCAAAGGGGGCATTGTACTCAAAGATAGTTCTGATGAATGCCAAATATAGTGGAGCAGTAGCTTCCTTGGATCTAGATTCCATACTTTTGTTTATAACTTGCACAGCATAGAATAATTTACTCACTAGTATAGACACTTAATTATCAAAAGCAAGATTAATGTCTATGCATGTCCCCAAGGCCCTGACTACTGGGTCAACTTTTGGGTGTGTGTTATCAATTTGATAGTTACCAGGAGTGGATGACAGATGCTAGTATGCATTTCTTGTCATTTAGTTTTAATTCATGATGCTGACATCAGTTATTAGTCGGTGTCAGCCTTTAGTGGAGAACAATTGTGCCTGTGGGGATTCTATAACTGTTCCTAATTTGCAGTCATCTGCAAACTTAGTCGGTCAGAGGCCATTGACATTGTCCTTGACTTCAGAGAAGTAATGCCAAAAAGGAGCAGTCCCTGGACTGATCCCTGAGGGACTCTATTTGTGACTGGCCTCTTTGTAGAGGTAGACTCCTCAATTCTAATTTGTATGTCCTGTCTGTGAACCAGCTGGGTATTCACCGGGTGACATAAGAGTTTATACCTAACCTCTTGAGTTTGTCAACAATGCTCAAGTGGGTTACTTTGCCAATTGCCTTGGCCAAGTCAAGGTAGGCAGTGTGAACCATTTTGCCCTCATTCATTGTTTTGGTGACTTTCTCAAGAAGTCCACCAGGTTGAGTAGTCATGACCTGCCTTTGATGAAGCAAAATTGTGTTGGGTCCAGTGTTTCAAGGTATCCTGTGTCATTATTGATTATTTCTGTGATAACTCTTCCCTTGCCTTTGCATATGAGTCTAGTGAGACTTATGGCTCTGTAGTTTCCCGGGTTTATAGATGGTTCACCATTGTACAGAGGGATGACTTCTACTGTTCTGCATTTGTGAAGCACCAATCCTGTTTGGAGGTTGCAGTTAAATAGCATTCCCAGAGGGTCTGATAAGTTATGTTTCATGCTGTTAAAAAGGCATCCTGGGATATTAACTGGGCCCACTGATACAGTGTTCTTGACCTTAGAGACAGCATTAAGGGCCTGTTCCTTAGTGATAGCAGGGGGAGTTATATTTGATTGTATTTCCTGAGGGAAGGTTGAGGGAGGAAGAGAAGGGTAAAGTTGAAGATGAATTTGTTGGCCAGTAGAGTTGCTGTATCTGCTAGCTCAGTAGAGGTGGTGAGAGGGGTGGTCCACACTGGGCGGCACTTTTGGAACTGTCACTTTATTTTAATTAAAAAAAAAAAATACTGTTTTTGTTTTTAAGAGCATTCTTCTTTAAGAACGGTCTGGTTGCTGTGTCATGTCTGCTCATGCATTGTCGCACAGACATCCTGTTCTTCCTTTCTGCCCGCACAATTTTAAATATAGTAGAGTGTCAATCATCCTTCCTAAGAGTTGCATCTAATGTTCATGGACATTTGTAAGTAAGCCTGCTTTCACTTAGGTTGGGTGTGTCAAATGTTAAGGCTGCTGTTGTTTTACTTGTCTGTTCACAGAATTTGTAGTGTGTGTGTGTGTGTGTGTGTGTGTGTGTGTGTGTGTGTGTGTGTGTGTGTGTGTGTGGTGTTTGTGTGTGCTTTACTTGTCTGTTCTGGAAATTTGTAGTGTGTGTGTGTGTGTGTGTGTGTGTGTGTGTGTGTGTGTGTGTGTGTGTGTGTGTGTGTGTGTGTGTGTGTGTGTGGTTTACTTGTCTGTTCATGGAATTTGTACTTTGTGTGTGTGTAAAATGCCCCAGTTTGGGATACCTGGTGGTTAGTGTACTTAGGTTCAAACCCAGTATTCCCTATTACAATATTACAAGAAACAAGAGCCTGAATTCTCTACTCCTGCCAGCACTCATGATTCAAGGAGTTAAGTCCACAGAATGTCTGGAATGTTTGGCTTGGCTCATTCCTTTGGTCTGTTCCTCTTAAAATTTGTGGTTTGCTGGCAAATCAGTCAGGACTGAATTCATTAAATAATGACAGCCATTTAAGTTTCAGTCTTCCTATCTTTCAGGAAATGCATGATAACACAAAACATTGTATTACAGCAACTTTCTAAGATTATGCAAGCAATGTTTAAAATGTGTCCCTGATTTGTAAATGTTGTCTTTTTCAAGATTTCTTGTGTTGCAAAGCTGATCGATATAGAGTGTCAAGTGCATCTTACAAGGAGCTGAGAGCTCAGGGGAAGAATTTAATGCTGTTTATGCCAAGTCTGTTTGCAATGTGCAAAGTGCAACTGTTGTTTAGCAAATGGTATCACTATTGTGCTAAAGTATTTAAAAGCATTGTTAATAGCACAACACGTAGTATACTTTCTTTTGATGCAGAAGTCTGTGGGTTCTACTCCCACAGTATGTAGATGGATTGCTGATACTGTACTGTGTTGCACTTTAAAAGGGGTGGATGCTGCAGTCCTGAGAATGTCCTCTTCTGGAGGACATACCTAGCAACTATGAATCTATCAGTTTGCCATCCATTCCCTACTGCAATATTGTATGCTTAGAGTATAATTTTTTAAATGTAACATAAGCAATTTATTATTCAAGGGCAGTAGGTACTGAATTTGTAGATGAAACCCTTGTTTAATGTTCATCAAAAACATTTTTAGAAGTTTTTTTATCCGGTTCAAGTATATGTTTGATTATCTGAACTACCCCAGGTCCCAATTATTTTGGATAATCAACTCTTTGCTGTAAAAGAAGATGTTCTGTTCCTGTGTTGCTGTCTGCATTTCTATATTTCCTACAGCCTGTCCACCTCTTCTTTTATCAGTACAACATAGTAAGCTTACAAGCACTAGAAATATGAATTAAAAAAAATTACTGAAAATGAAGATTTAATAGAGTGATGTCTAGAAACTATGAACCTGTTGTCAGTTTGCCATCCATTCCCTATTATAATATTACCAGCTTAGCATTTTTTAATGTAACATAGGCAATTTATCCTTTAAAGGCAACAGGCACTTTATTTGTAGATGAAGCAATTAAATATTAAGTTGTTTGCTAGCAGCAACCTCTTCATTGGTTATAGATCTCTTTAATGTGGAATTATTTAGATGACTTTTACTTCTGCAGAGATTGTGCATATTTACTGATATTGGTGGATTGTAATGACAAAAGTGTGAGTAGACTTTTATGATGGAAGTTTGTTAATTGTCCAGTTTTGTCATTATGTGTGCATACATTTTGTTTCATTGCTTACTGGAAAAATGTTCAAAACAATAAATTTAAAACTCACTCTAACAAATGTGCTGTATTATATAAGGAATATAATTTAATACAGTCAGAAAGGTTAATCAAAGAGCACATGTATGTTTGCATGGTCCTAAATATGTGTGCAAGCCTATGATTTGAAAATAGCCCAAAGGTAAACTTTATCTGCCATTGGCCAGATGCATTTTCTTTGAGTGTGTGCTTCAATGCTGTTTCAATGAATGTGAGTTTCAAGGGAAGAGAAGTTTTAATGCTAAGTCTGTTTTCATTGGGTGATTGTATTGCATTGTTTAGCAGATGCCTATCAGTGTACTATAAAAAAGTTTTAAATTAAATCCAAATAATCATTGTAGAAGTAACGCATAAAACAGTATGCACATTACAGTGTTTATGGTAAATGGGGAGAAATAGCCAAGTAATGGGATACTGGAATGGCTGCAAGTAGGAGGGCCGTATATGGGTGGGCCTAATTTGACCATGATTTTGTGAGGGGGAGTGGCAAACTCAAAAACGGCCCTGGATGGCACCAACTCTAGCTATTCCACTGCATACCTTACGACTAAAGTGTTTGGAGATCAGGTAGGCATACCTTATGACTAAAGTGTTTAGGTATCAGGTAGGAATACTTTATGAATACAGTGCTTGGGGGTCAAGTAGTCACACCTTGTGAATACAGTGTTTGTGGATCAGATAGGCATACTGTAACTCATGACTAAAGTGTTTGGAGATCAAGTAGGAATATCTTCTGAATACAATGTTTTGGATCAGATAGGCATACCTGTAGTTTGACAATGGGTTGACAGAACCAAAAACTTTTTGAAAATTGCATTCCAAACCAAACATGCTGGGCACCTTTTATATAATACAAATATTAATATTTGTGTAATTCATTTAGTAAACATGTCTTCTTCTCAGCTTGACATCTTTAGCATGAACTGGATACCCCATATGCTCACTCTGGCAAAGTGGCTGTCTTGGTAAGGAGAAACTTTTCCTACATACTATCCAGTTGAAAAGTGACTTCCATCTTAAGTCCATGTTGATAGCGAGAAAGTGTTCATTTAACTTTCAACTGGTTATATTCTCAGTAAATGCCATACTCCCTGCAATGACAAAGCAATTATTTTTTGCCTGCTGCTGCTACAGACTCTAGTAGTCTTTAATAGTCATGGACTTATACTAGGTGATCATTGAAATATGATGATTAACTGGTTAAGTAACAAACAAGGGTCTATTTCTTTTCAGGTTATTGAAAGACTTAGACCAGATTTAATAAAGCTTACAAGGTCCATTAACATGCGGTGCACACATGGTAGAACACTGCTTTGGATTCAATAAGTGGTTCTACACAGTATGTAGAGCTGCACAAACAAGGTGAACAATGTGGCATGCTAATTACAGTATATGCAGTTGAACTGTATGCTAACCAAACAATTCAAGATGGAGGAGCTATTCAATAAGCTATGAAGCGACCATGTAGACCCAGTGCTGGCTGTTGTTGCTTTACTTCATGCGTATATAAGAAGGAGAAGAGTTTTCGAACCCTATTTAACTTATTACAATCTACATGATGTGGAAATTGTACAGTGCTACAGGATGGATAGAGACACACTACAGGAACTCTGCAACCTCTGTCGTCCTCAACTCAAAGCCAGGGAAACTGAGGGGAACCCATACCAGTGGAGACAAAGGCATGTCTACCACTTAGAATTTTAGCTACAGGGGCCATTAAGAGACCGACAGGAGACATGCTGGGGATGTCACAGACATCAGCATCCAGGATCCTCCATCACTTCCTGAATGCTATGCTACGACATGCTAGTGACCACATATATTTTCCCCATACTCCTGAGGACAGGGCCAGAGATATACATGAGTTCTACCCTGTAGCACACTACCCTGAAGTACTGGATGCCACAGATTGCACACATATAGAAATTAAGGCACCATATTTGGAACAGGGAGGGCTCTACATAAATAGAGAGGGGTTCCACTCTATTAACTGCCAAGTCATTTGTAATGCCAAGGGAATGAATCATCCTGAATGGGTGTGCTGGCAACCTAGGCAATCATCATGACTAACATATCTGGCACATTTTCCAACTGTATCACATGTTCGCTAAGGGGCATATCCCACAGGGTCTTTTACTGGGGGATGCAGGTTATGCACTGGAACCGTGGCTGATGACGTCTATCAGAAATGCCACACAGCCATTGAAGAATGCCATAATGAGACACACGCTCACACCAGAATATCAGAGTGTATGTTTCGGCAACATTATGTATAAAATATGTCTCTTTATATATATAATTAAAACTGATGCCAATAAAAACAAATCTTGTGATTCCTGAATACTGAAAAAAAAGCTAGTACAAAAAACTTTTATGTAAAGCAAAATATCATGACCACTGTGTCTTATGATTTTATAAGAAAATGTTCTTAGTTTATGTTTTAAGATAGTGCATATACTTTTTATATATAAATGTGGTCTAGTCCATAAATATGTACCCAATTCTGTGCATTTTAACCTTTTTTAGAAAGTATATACATAATCTGAAAGAATTATAATGACAGGATCAAAAACCTGTTTCTATAAATGAACAACTATTGATGCTTTAAAACTGGTTTTGGTTTATAAATGTGAAAGCAAGAGAAGGGTGAGCACATTTTAGTCATGTGTTAAGACATGCAGAGAGTTTAGTGATATTTATGCCATTTTATTATCCAAGAAAGAAGAAGAGATTAGGAGCCACATAGCCTGCACTTAGAAAAGAGCTCCAGAGAAATAACTTTAATTGAAATCATATCTTTCTAAGGATTAAAACTTATAGCCCTGACCATGAGTACTTTTTTATTCTTCAGAATATAATTATTGATGAATTATAGGTAATCTTTGTATAGCTTTAGATATTTAATAATATACACACTCCTTAGCAGACTTTAACAAAAAAAAAGGCAAATCTAGAAGAAGAAAGGCTAAGGGCTATATTTACAGTTCGGGGCTTCACATTTTCAAAACAGTGATCTGTGAAGAGTAGCCCTGTGTGGCTATGCAAATCCCAGACTGCTGGCATGCAAATGAAGATTAGAATGAGTTGTTGTAAACATGCCCCCTATCGTGAAAACATAACATGCTGAATGCATAAGCAATAGCGTGGCAGCTACTACTCTGTTAAGGGGCTATACACGTATAATTATGAGTATGATTCAAGGACATGAATGTATAATGAGCTCATATGCATGCAACGCATGTAAATAGCCTGGCAGTTATGCCAATAAGCAACAGTTTTCTTACAGGATACAGAGATGTGAGGGGAGATGAGTTGATGCTTCTGCATATCTGGAAATTTTTACTGAAGGGGTCACTTGTGGAAATGTTTCATTTTGGTGCTTGTGTATGTTAAAACTTGTTACTGAAGGTGTCTCTTGGATGAATGTTTTATTTTGGTGTTTGTGCATACTAGACATTTTACTGAAGGGGCAGTTTGGGTGCTTGTGCATACCTGGACATAATCCTAAAGGAGTCAAGTGGGGAAAAAATTAATTTGTGTGTCAGGGAAGGGCTTGTGCAGACATGGTCAGACTGCTGAAGTGATCACTGCACAAAATAATTTATTATTTCATGTTAGTGCTTGTGCATACTTATCCAGATTATTGAAGGGGTTGCTGGGGGAAATTAATTTGTGCGACAGGGAGGTGTCTGTGCATACTTAGATAAACAAGTGTGTGGATTGCAACTCCAATATCAAAGAAAAATAATTGCTTTTAAAAATAGATGTGCATACCACAGGGATATCAGACTATGAATTGCAAAACTGCCTTTTGAGGACTTTCATGTTAGTGTAAATGGCTTCTACAAACCTCACCTTAGGTATGCTCATTTATAATCATCAGGAATCTTCCTATAACATTTGTGCAAATGACTATGAATACCAGTCTAAATCTGAGAGCAAAAACAATACAGCCATCCCAAAATCATAACAGTTGAAAGGTGTAGTTGAAATTCTACTGTTATTTTTGCCAATCACATAGCCTTTAAACTGCTACATATATCTTTCACAAATTAGGTGTCCAGCAATAGCAACTTTCATGTGACAGTTTAAATACTTGGTTAAGCTGAGATATTACTTAATATATATGCAGTCCAAGGAGGGCACAGTGGCAGAGTGGATGGTGTTGTCATCCCCCAGCAATCGGTTCCCCAGTTCAAATCTCGGTTGGGGTGCCTTCTGTGTGGCATCTCCATGTCCTCCTTGCATTTCTGTGGGTTTCTGCCAGCTGCTTGTGTTTCCTCCCACATTCTCAAGATGTATCATAGGTGGATTGGACACTGTAAATTAGCTATAAGTGTAAGTATGTGCTGTGCAAGAACTACTGTGGCTGGGTTAGCCACCCAGTGGTGTACACCTTGGTTCTTGATGATTGCTTCTGTTGAAGTGCTATCCTAACCCCCTGTGCAAAAAGAAAAATGGGAATAAGAGGTTGTGGATGGATGGATAAGTAGCCCAAGGAATACACTTTAGTGGTATTAAAAAGTTTAAAAAGTCAGAAGACAAGACAGTAAGTTCAAGAGCTGCACCAGCTCAGAAAGTTTACCCCGGGGATCAGTTCAATGGCTCTGCTGGACAGAGGCACAGGGAACTAATTTAAAGGGGTGACGAAAGCCAACACATTCTGGCTAGGCTTATAAATGCCTATGGGCAGATAGCCTAGCACCTACCTATGAATCTATCATGATAAGGAAATATGCTGGACGTTTTGGTTTCTCCCTGTCTCTCCCAAATCCTTTTCACCTAATCATCTTCTGCTTTCTTGCACATCTGCCTAAAGGACGATAATCTGTTCTCTTCAACCTTCTATGCATTTGGAGTTTACTTTAGCTTCTGCTCTGATGTCCTCTTTTTTTTACTTGCAGTGAGCATCCTACCACCCATCTCACACACTTCATCTCCATCACCTCTAGCTTCCTCAACTGCTCTGCCTTTACTGTCCAGCTTTCTGTACCATGCAGTTATACTGGTCACACTATTGTTTTATGCACCATACTTTTCAGCTTTTTTGACATTTTTCTGTCACACACTGCCACTGACACGCTGTGCCAGCTGGCTGCACTCCCTGTGATTCTGGCTTTGACCTCCTCATTCACACTTCCCTTCTCCTTAACCACCCCAGCCAGATACTTGAAGCTGCTAACCTGTTCCACTATTTTCCCCTTCTGTCTCAGTTTTAAGCTTCTTTTGATTCCCCAGATTCTGTCTCATGTGTACTCAGTTTCGTGCGATGTAACCACAGTTTTGCATTCTATTCCCCTATCATTTGCTGAAGCTGCTGTTTAGAGTCTGCTTGTAGTACCACATTGTCTGCATATAGTAGCTTTGTTGATCTGTCCACCTTACCTGTTTGGTAATGTAGTCAGTCTATCACCAGTGTGAACAGAAAATGGGCACATATTTAAAAACGAATGCACACCCACTACAAATAGGACCCCTACCCCTGTGAATTCAAGCACCATTTGTACTACTCTTATTAGCATGCATGAATGCTGCCATTATTTCTGGGACTTCAAACATTCGCAGGACTGCCCAAATCAGATTTTTTGGAACTCTGTTATATGCATTCTCCTAGTCAAGGAATGCCCTGCTGGACACATTCCTCTTCTCTAGTTTCTTCTGCACTTTCAGTCTAACAGCAAACAGCAGTCAGTTGTGCAGTACCCTGAGCTAAATCTAAACTGCTTATCTCCCTGTCTTACTTTCTAGTACTCTGTATATTTATTTATCAGTCACCTTCTCCAGCATATTCATGCAGTGTGACAGGAGACTGATATCTCTTTACCGCCCAAAGTTGTGAATATCCTCTTTGTTCCTGTATACTGATAGTAGAATGCTTGTTCTGCAGTAATCTGAGATGCATTTTTCTCTCCGTACTGCTATCATTACCTCTGGAAACATCTCTAATTCACCCAACATCTTGATCATATCTGCAGTGACCTTATCTGACACTGCTGCTTTCTTTGACTTCATTTCGTTAATACTGCTTTTACTTCATCTAAGGTGGGTTCTTCTTCCACTTTCATTATAGGCTATGTTTGGAACCGTACAGCATTTGTAAGGTTTTCTACAATCAGGAGCTTCTATCTGCAGGTTGCTGCTGACATCTCTAATAAAAGGGCACTGGGTGACTGCATTCTTTATTTTGTTGTCTCTGTCTTGCAAATTGCTAGACATTTCTTTGTGCCATCTGCTGAGTCACTTTCCAGAAGATGCTTGAATGCTGTTGCTGATGTCTTGTTCTTTGTTATTGTGACTACTATCTTAGACTCTTTGTTAGCCAACCAGTATTCCTTCTTAGCCTGGACCATCTTTTCTATTCCCCACATTTTGCTGCACACATTTCCTTTGATGACTTGCTGCTCTTCTACATACCACCTCCACCTTTCTTTATTTACCTTACTTCCATACCTGCCTTTGCCACATATCTGTTATATGGTATTCATACATTCTGTTTTGAGATGCTGTCAATCGTTTTCAACTCCATCTACTTCCTCTTCTTTCTAAGGTGTTAGAGCTCTTTGTATTTTCTTGAAGTCTTATGCTTTCACTCCAGTCTACTTCCAGGTCTTCAGCCTAGTCTCTGTTGATATAGTACCTTCTCTGACCACAGCTTGAGCAGATTGTGGCCACTGACTGTTTATGCTGTGGAGTCTCTGCTTTACTAGAGATAACTTTAGAATCTCTGATTCTAAACCAATGCCCTTTTCTTATTAGTAGAATGCTTACCTAAATTGCATGCTGGCCACTCTTGCATGTGATCTTATAACCGTATCTCTTGTTGAACCATATGTTGGCCACTGTCAAGCCATTTGCCAGACAGATGTTTATAATGACCTTTCCATCTTTATTCCTACTGCCTTGACCACATAGACCCAGGCAGTCCTCATATCCAGTTTGTTTGTCTTGATATCAGACTTCATGTCCTGAAATATCAACACAAATGGATGTTATCCTGATTTATTTAGTAGGTCCTGCAACTGCTGCATGAATGCACTATTTTCCTCACTATCACAACTCTGCTGTCAGACAGAGGCTGAGATTATGAATACCTCTCTATTTCACCATGAATCTGATTGCCTGGAGTCTGTCATGAATGTTTGAAAACATCTCACACTGTCTGTAGAAGACTTTCATTCACCACAATTCCCACACCAATTTTAGTCTCTCCTTTTCCTGAGTAATAGACTCTGCACAGATACCTCTCAACCTCCAAGTGCAAGAAAAGTGGACAAAGCCAAAAATAATAGGATGGACAAAGTCCCAAAATCAAGGGCATATTTTAAATATTGCCCTTATCAACTTAGAAGTTGGTAGAAAAACATATTTTGCATGCATTTTCAGAAGAAAATGAAGTCTGAAACTGAAATATATGACATTTTTACTGATTTTATTCCTCAATGACTTGTCAGAAAATCAAAATTTAATAAGAAACGGGCCAAAAAATATGAGGCAAAATTGTGGACATTCTACAAAAATCTGGCAGTTAGAAGTATGTCTGAATTTTAAGCCAAGTAGTTTTGCTACACCTCCCTTCTACCTTGTCTTCTGGATAAATAGAATGTACAGCCTCCTCCTTGCCATCACGTTATCTACTTCTAATAGGCATCATGACAGTAAACCTATATTTGGTGTAGCGATCCTTAGTTAATGTTTGGCAGATTATTTATTTTACATCCAGGCTTCCCTAACCACAACTATACCAGGTAACCCAAGCTGGGCAGCAGGATAATAGACAGCCAACAGAGTATTGACCCAAGGCTGCTGGGCTTTATGGAGGGCACACAATGGCCAATACAGGCACATAGCAACCTGTCATCATAAGCACAGATCACTGCTGTAGGATGTAGTAGGTCATGTCTTCAAACCATCTATCACCATCAAATGTCCATGCCCATTTTGGTGACATTCATTAGCATGACCAAACCACCTAAAGATAATTTTACCCACTGATTAGCTGGTCCTTATGTAGCCTGCAGTCTGTGATCTGTGTTCTCCTGTCTAGAGGACACTGCACACCACAGCTGATGCCTAAAGCAGTCGGTCTGAATAATTAGTTTTCTGATAGTCACCACCTAAAATCAGTTCATTTATGTTTCTTTTAACATGGTTATTCAGAGTAAGCATAGTTTGCCAGCACTTTTTCTTAGAATCAATTTTTTTTTAATTAACAGGGTCTAAGCAACATATTATGTTCCCTTCTTGAGTCATTGAAAATCATGAACGTAAAAGTGCTACATGAGTAGTCCTGCAAAATGGTGCACACTGTCTTGATGTAAGGATTAAATAATGGATGGGATAATATTATTTGTGCATGCAGACTCACTCAGGATTGCAAAAACAGAGCTCAGAGGAACAGAAGTGAGTGGGGGTATAAATGGAGGAGAAGTGAAGTAGACTCAGAACTGACATGAGAAAATACTTATTTGGAAAATGGGTAAAGGGCCATGGATTTCCTTGACGGACAGAGTGGTGCACCATAAACCTATAAATATGTCCAATGGAGTTGAGAGAGATCAAAAGAGTAATGAGAGAACCAGGTGACTGAGGCAGATGTACAGAAACCAAGTACACCAGTTTGGCTACATAGTCAGAGCACTGCTGTACTTTTGTGACTAACTTTTTACATCTTTGCTTAATCATGACACAGAATAGTCCTTCCAAAGAGCAAGCAGAAGTCTGTCTGTTATACAATTGTATGGCTTTAATGCTAATATGTTAGCCACCAACAGCTACATGTTACTTGGTATACTTCTGTCAGTTTGAATCTCAGAGCAGTTTGAATATACACCTCCAGGATATTACAAAATACATTCTGAGCTTCTGTTTTACTTACTTACAATCCAAACATCACTGGGTATTCAGAAGTAGAAGCAATCAATGCCAAAAAAGAAGAAATGCATTTGTATAACTGTAAAAATATATTTACTTTTAAGATGTTCTGTGTGTTGAAGTGTCAGTGTAAAACTCAGAGTGTTAAATATGGCTCATCTGCATATCTCTGCAATAATTGTACTATAATGAAACTGGCTGAAAAGAGGTATCTTTGGTTCCAGAAGTCTAATGTACTCTTCAGTTCTAGATGGTAGAGTGACCTAGAAAACCTTAAAATGTATAGTGTTCCATAACTCTGAATCTTTGTAAAAGAAACATAAATATATTTAATTATTTATCATTTGATGACTGGGTTAATTTCACTAGGCTAGTGGTGTCTTTCCCAAGGTATTTATCCTACTGGAGGAAATTGGACTACAGCAACTTCAGCAACTGCTGTGGGATCTTTTATATCCACCTGAGCTACTACCAACTCAAGCAGATAGAACCTTGATTTAACATCTCATCTGAATAATGACACTAAGGAATGCAGCAACCATTTATGCTGTGCTAGAATGTCAGTATTCCATGTACATGATGTGGGAGAAGAACCCACAGCCTTCTGCACCAAAGAAGAGTGTACTTCCTGTTGCATCACTGGTATTGCTTTGGCTTATGAAGAGAAACATAGAACAGTATCACTCAGTAAAACAAAAATCAGGAGCTATGTTGTTTTCAGAAGAAAATGCAATTTATTATACATTTGCTCATAACAAGTGCACAAGACTGCAGACTATATATACTAGTGCTAATAATGTGAACAAGAGAAACAAAGCCTGCAAATTTGGTTAGTTGCACAGTTCATTAATATGGAACAAGGAACAAGCTTTTATGAGAAACTGACCTGAACATAATCATAGGTTGCCTATTTATGCAAAGTTAGTTGATTTACTACTGAGCAGTTAAAAGAAATATCTGAGAACAAGGATGTGTTTAAATAGAATATTAGTCAAATAAACAGTCAAATGAGAGGAAAAAAAGTTATTTGTTTTAACACAGCCAGATATGAAAACAGAACCATAAAGTATTGTATATAACAAGGAAAGATCCAAGATGTATGCCAGCTAAGTGCCATGTATTGTAACAAAGGATTTATGATGGCTGATTGACAGATGCTCACATTATTTTTATTAAGGCTTGCAGTAGATGTAACTATAACTAACAATAACTGCATTCCATTTAATCAGTGATATAGAATGTATGCTAGAAAATGTCATTTTTCTATACCATGATATATGAAAACTGGAGCTCTCTAAAGAGAGTGTATGCTGCCAAACAGAATCATGAAGATGAGCGCTTTATTGATACCACAGGAAATGCTTGCCATGCTGTTACTGGGAATTTACATGTACTGAAAAATAAGTGCTTTGCAGACTTCTGACAAGTGCAACTGATGAATAATGTATGGAGTATTGAATTTAAACTGGACTCAGATGCACAGGTCAGCATTTTGTTAGAAAATGTAATACTGAAGAGAACACTCTTTATATGTTGGTAACCAATTGTGGCCACTGGGTGTCAGCAGTGGGACAGAAACTCCTAATGGGTGTATAGTCTTTCAATGTTCACACTTAGAAGAGGTAAACTCTGAAAGTACCTCTTCACAGACAGGGTTGTAGACCAATAGAAAAACTAAAGGAATGAGTAGTAAAGTGGGAATGCACAGATACCTTCAATAGGACATAGAACACATGGCTAAAAGGGGATTTGTAATGATGTAGAGAAATTGAAAGTTAAATATAACTCTGGTAAAGAAATCCAGGTAGAAACTGAGCATTTATCCCTGAAAACATGTTAACAATTTTGTGTAAAAAGCACTTCAGAAAGTTGAAAGAATGTCATTTAAGTTACATAATTATAATCTGAAAGTAAATTATAGACCTGTCCTATCATATGCCTGCAACTCTAGGCTCCACCATAGTAATTTGGGATTGTGCTGGCTGGCTCCCTGTAGCCATAGATCCCCCTCAGACACCTCCTGCCTTCTACTGCAAATACTAAGCACCAGGGCCTCCCTATCATGGCAAGGTTTCATGGTGTTAACATGGTATAATTTGTGCCCCTGCCTAGCAGTTGTACCATGTAGTTAACAGCACTGACCTTCCTTACCACTTTGAAGGGTCCACCAAGCTTCCTGCAACAAGTTGTGCCTGACAGGAATGAGAACCATAACCTGCTGCCCCATAGCATACTTTCTAGTTCAAGCATTCCTGTCATACTAGAACTTTTTCTGCTGTTGGGCTTCTGCCAGGTTCTCCTGGGCCAAGCCCATGAGTTCCCTGAACCTTGTCCTGAAGTTTAGGACATATGATACAACAGACTCCTTGTGGGATTCACACTCACCCTCCCTCTCATCACGAATCAAATCTAGAGGTCCAATCACCCTATGCCCATACAGCAACTCAAAGGGTGAAAATCCTGTGGATTCCTGGGATACCTGTCTGTAGGCAAACAACAGATGGGGGCCAATATCTGTCCTACTTTCTCTTAAACTGGTCTGCAAATACCTGTAGCATGGCCGTTAATGTACACTTTAACCTCTCCACCAGACCATTAGTCTGGGGATGATAGGGGGTGGTCTTTAGGTCCTTCACTGTACAGTGCTTCCACAAACAAGCCAGCAGGTCTGACATGAAATTGGCACCTCTGTCAGTCAGTATTTCCTTTGGGAAACCTACCCTGATGAAAATCTCTAACAAAGCATTTGCCACCTTTTTGGCCGTAATGGAGGACAGGGCCATAGCCTCAGGGTATCTGGTAGCATAATCTATTACCACTAGTATATACTTCTTCCCTGTGGAACTTGGGGTACTCAGATGCCTCACAATATCCATAGCTACCCTTTGAAATGGCTCTTCAATCACAGGCAAAGGCATCAAAGGAGCTTTCACTTTGTCTCATGCCTTGCCTACCTTTTGGCACTGCTCACAGGTCCTGCAGTACACTGTTACATCTCTGGAAATCACAGGCCAATAAAAGTTCTGCATAACACATCTCTTTGTATGCTTTATGCCCATATGACCTGCAAAGGGAATGTCATGGGCTATGGTTAGAAGTGCCAGTCAGTAGGCTCTGGGCACAACTAACAGCTGCATTCTCTCACCCTCTATCCCTCCCTCAGGGGTTCATTTTCTATATAGTAACCCCTTGTCCCAGTATACAGAATCCCCCTTTCACTGAGAATCAGGTGCCTCACTAGCTACCTCCCTCAGGCCTTGTAATGTGGGGTCTGAGAGCTTAGCCTGTCTCAACTGTCTCTTTGTGACCCTTCCCAGTACTCCTGCCACAGGAAGTCTGGTATTTTCTTACCGCAGTGCCTCACTGTCAGCCTGGGTACTACTACTCACCTCTGCCCATGCAGTCACTCTGTCCAAGGGAACATCACTACCCACAAGCAGCTGTGGCTCACCTTCAGTCTCACTGCTACAGGGTAGCTCCCTCCCTGAACTAGCCACCTCACCAGTCTTGGCTTCAAGTGAGCAGTCTGTCTGGGTCCCTCCCAGGCTACCAGACCCACATGCTTGTCTCCAACCTGACTGCATGTAACTGAATGCACACAAGGTACTGCATTATCAGAATTATTCTCTATTAGGATATCTGCAGGGATATCCTCAAACATACCTACTTGCTTGCTTCCTTTTCCACCCTCCCAGTCATGGTGAACCCTAGTCAAAGGGACCTACAGACACTGGATCCTACCCAGTTCGGCTTTATTAAGGGCAGATCCTACCTCTTAAACCTGGTCGATTTCTTTGAAACAGTCACCAAGGCCATTGACAAGGGGAAAGTGGTCCACACAGCCTACCTGGACCTTGCAAAAGCCTTCGATACAATACCCCACTCGGGCATTATAGATAAGCTCACCAGCTTAAATATAAACCCCTATGTCACTAGATGGGTTGCAAACTGGCTCAAGGACAGAACTCACATGGTTAGAATTGCTGGAGCCATGTCAGACTCCAAACCAGTTACAAATGGCGTCCCACAAGGCTCAGTCCTGGGACCTCTCTTGTTCGGTATATATTTCTCGGAGGTACAGGCCAACATGGAAGGACTGTGGCTGACCAAGTTCACAGATGACTGCAAACTGGGCACCATAATCGACTCTCCAGCCGACACAAGCATCATCCAAAAGGGCCTCATAGAAACAGACAACTGGTGCCAGAGCCATGGCCTCAAGCTAAATGCCAAAAAGTGTATAGTCATCCCCTTTGGCAAAAACAAAATGCCCACAAATTACCACATAGGTGGTAATCCATTAAGTACAGAAGAAGTAATTAGGGATCTGGGGACCCAAGTTGATAGCAGTCTCTCATTTGACAACCACGTGGCCAAAGTGGTTAGAAAAACATTTTATATAACCCACCTAATCATGAAGGGATTCACATCTAGATCAGTGGAGGTCATCGTGCCTCTTTTCTCATCCCTCATCAGGCCCATAATTGAGTACAATGCCCCTTTTGGGATGTACCTTACCAGATACCTGCAGCAACTGGAAAGACCCCAAAAGTACCTCACCAAGAGGATCAAAGGGCTCAAACAGATGCCATATGCTGCCCGGTTAAAGAAACTCCAGCTCTACTCAGTGGCATACCACCTGCTCAGAGGCGATCTGTGCCTGATGTATAAAGCCATGTCCAACCCGGAATTAATGGACATGCTGCACCTCAGAAAATCCAAATCCCATCGAGCTACGTGCTCGAGAGACTTGAACCTCAGCACTGAAATAAATAGAACATGCTGGAAGGACAGATTCATAACCCAGAGGCTCCCTTCACTCTGGAATAAAATCCCAGTCCAGGTTAGGCAGAGTCCCTCATTGACTCTCTTCAAGAGGAATCTTGATGAGTGGATGGGAGATCATAGGTTTACCCCGGGTATCACTTCTGTGTCACTGATAGACAGAGGCATAGTATACTAACCTCGAAAAAGGGCATAGCAAAATTAATTTAAAATGGGTGGCGAAAGCCAAACACACTCTGGCTAGGCTTATAAATGCCCTAGGGCAGATAGCCTAGTATGAACCTATGAACCTATATATAGAATGGGCTTCCTCCATAGCTCTGAATGGAGTAGACTGCCCAGGCAAGTAGTGTTCCTCTTTCACCATTGCAGGCTTCACAATGGTTAGGTCAGAGGCTGTGTTTCTCTTAGCAATGGTCTGTTTTCCATCTACTAAGACAGGATGTAACATCTTGTGGTAGTTTGGTACTCTTGTCTCCAGACAACTTACTGTTGGCATTCTGTCATTCCCACTTACTGGCTCTCTCACCTTTTGTTCCCCACCTCACCTCTATGAACATCTATAAGCTACATGGCCCCACTGGTTATATTTAAAAATGTAACTCTTGATCCTGGCTGTGTACTTAAACTAGTGACTTCCCCTGCTACTGGACGACTCTGGTGGGGCAGTTTAGGCTGCCCACCTTGGGTTCCCTTAGACCCATGAGCAGCACTGGGTATCCCTTTCCTGAGCAGTGATGCCCTGCTTACTAAGTATAGGTCTCCTTTTTCCCCAACTCATTTGCAGTATTACATTCCCTATCTGCTAACCAGATTCTCATGTCCTCAGGCAAAGTGCTAAGGGCTTGTTCCCTCAACAAAAGGTCTGCCAGCCCTTCAAAAGTGGTGACCTGACACCCACTCACCCATCTATGAAAATAAGTGCTTAACTCAGCAATATATTCAAACACACTTTCATCTGCCTTGCATCTATGCTCACAAATCTTTTTTCTATAAGCTTCAGGTGTTAAATTAAAACACTCAAACAATTTTTAACAGTATTATAATTTAAGCAATCAGTATCAGACAATTTAGAAATAGCAGTTACAGCTTTACCATGGAGTAAGGGGGTCAGGAACCAGAAACAGAGCCCTTGGTCAACATTATACTGTTTACATACCCTTTCAAGCATATGAATAAAATCAAAATTGTCACCCTCTGTAAATTGTGGAAGACATTAACTGACCTTTGTTGCTTTTGGGGTTTGGTTATTCACTTTCCCATTACCTCCATGACTCTGGTGAAGAGTCAGCGTCTTCTTTTCATGATGCCTCTGCCTCTCATTTTCTTCAGCTTTCTGATATCTCAGTCTCTCTGCTGATTCTAATGCCAACTGTTTCTTCTTTTGTTCAGCCTCCAAATGCTGAAATCCCTCTGCTGATTCTAGTTCTACTCTTTAACTCCAGACAGATTTTTAAGTCCTCTGAGGCAAAGTTGAACTGTCCATTTTCTGAGCATTGTACATCTCCAAGGCCAGTCTGGCTGATGCCTTGTTGCTGGTCTGTGATTTAGTTATGACTAAGGCTGCAATAATTTCTGCTTTAGTCAGATTGGCACACCCCTGTCCTTTGGCTTTGCACATCTCAGCCAACTGGCTCCTTGTCAGCTTGCCATATTCCTCTGCTAACATCTTTGCCTGCTCTCCCCGACTAAGCTAACAAAAATAAATAAAACTATTGTGATATGAAACTCTGAATGTTCACTGTGTGGCTGATTGAGAGTGCAAACACCTTCTTTAGTGACCACTGTTTACAGGCTGCAGTTTTCAATATCCATACAACTGAATCCCAATAAGTGGATATCCTACCACTGCCAACCAATACATGTGATGCCCCACCACTGGATCAGTAATCAAGGAGCCTCAATCCTTACCAGTGGCAACAGTGAGGGACATACACTGAGAGGATGACAAGTACACACACAGTATTTCCAGATGCAGCTCTCTGCATCAAGTGCAATTTCCCTTAAGAGCACACAGAGACCACAGTCAGTCTGAGGCTGGTTTCTCCCTCTTTCTCCAGATCCCCAATAAGACTCCCCACTGGAAAAGCTATACAGTTGTGTCTTAGCCAGGGTTCCAAGCCAAGTCCTCCAACACTATCTCTGTCCAACCAGTGCTAACTGTCCCTGGCCAAGTAGCTGACACACACACTCTTGGAGATTTGTTTTACACACATACACACACACACACACACACACACACACACACACACACACACACACACACACACACACACACATCTGGGAAAGGCTGGTACAGGTTTGCTAACCTTGCCCCCTTCTGCCCAGACTATAAGGTAGATATCACGGCTACTAGAACCACTTATCAACTACTTTAAGGCCCTTAAAAAGGGTTCCCAATCTTACTGTGTAATGTTACTGTTAATACAATTGGTAATTTGACCACGAGCAAAGCTATTAGGAGTGGCCCGCACAGTGTCACCAAATAAATATGCAAGTACTCTCAGCCACAATGAAATGTTTAAGTATATTTAATGATAAATAATAAAATAACAAGGCAACAGTAAATATATATTTACAGTGATATCACAGTTCAAAATCACAGGAGAGATTTAAAACAACATTGCACGATAGTCTCAAATAAATGAAGAAAAACATCTAAACTTTGCTTCACTGTATTCCTGACTAAATATAAGAGAATTACTGCACCCTAGTTAACTTACTTAAGAGCAAGGCATATGTGGTGAGTGGATCTTGCTGTTGTCAGGTCCAAGGCAGAATACAGAATGCTGTCTCGCACTAAGAGACTTCCCAAATTAATATCTCAAATATTACTGCTGGGATA
>NC_056733.1:1714803661-1714851161 GCF_019279795.1 Protopterus annectens
TACTGATTCAGGTAAGCAACATTCCTAACATTCAAATGCTGGCTTTAATGACCACAGTTATTGCCCCTTACTAAAAATGTTTTTCACACTCAAGGTCATACTTCAAGCACCAATACATATAGCATATGCAATAAAACAGAAAGAGAGCTGTTCAGAAGAAAGCATAGATAAGGGAGTAAGGTAACAAAAGAAATAAAGGAATACACATGCAATGTTTGCAGTCTATGCTTAGTATTGTGTGAGTACATGGATATCCTTACTGTTGGCAATATCACAATCATCCAGACACTTACTGTCAAATAAGAAAGGGCAACTTTCCTTACTTGTTTCTGTTGCAGCTTCAGTGTGACTTGATACAACACAACATTATCAGTACATCTAACCACATTTTCTACTTGCAAAAATATCTGTTTATCTGTGGCAAATATGATAAATACTCTTTAATGATTGTTCTTAATACCCTTGTTTGTTGGCTCAAATCCATTCAGATTCCTGTTGCAAGATGCCAAAGTTGACTAAACATCAGAGACGCACATTTGCAGTACTCAATTCCATTTTTTTTTTCTTTATCATTTGCATGCCATTTGGCATTGCACCATAATGACTGGCAGCAGTCAGTAGCAATGAATGGCAGTTTACTGACAAGGTAAAACCTGACAAATGTTATCTGGACGGCCATGAACAGCACAATCAATGAAGACTTGCATTGTTGCACTTTCCTCAGCAGTCTGGACAGTCCTTCCTGAAGAAATTCAAATTGTTGCACTCCTATCACTGTGGCATAATGTATAAATATACTGAGCTTATAGAAACAGTACAGATGATGTAAGATTCAAAATCTGTTCACATATCATTTTACTGATGGAGATCATACTGAATCTAAACACTCATTTTGGTGTATGAATATGCTGATGTGGGAAAGTTAAGAAAGGTCAGTATTGATTAAATGTGATGGACAGATAGGTCATTTAAAATGGTGTCAATATTAATCATGTGAGTTGTCTGAAGAATTAAATAATTTCTGTTTGTCCCTGTGCCCTTTTCCACTGCCATGCCATTAGCTAAAATCCTGATATTGTGAGACTTACATGATAACACTGATGTGGCAAGGAGATATTAGAAGACTGACTATATCAGAGTAATGCACTAGTAGGTCTGTTCATTGATAGATATACACTGTGATCTGTGATTTATTTTATGTTGCTTAAACTTGTCATCCCCAAAAATGTTGTGTGAATGCTTCTGATAAAAATTGTTTTCTGTATTTGTGCACTGCTTATCAGGGTGAAATATATTTTCGCTGCTTAAGGAAAATAAGTGAAAAATTTAGTTTAGGCTGTCTTATGTAGTGCACACAAGCCTGGCAGCAGTGGGTGGCCATCAGCATTATGGATAATACTCAGTGAAGAAATTACAACTGTCAGGTAACTTTCTCTGTGGCACAAGGTGAAAGTGCAATGAACTTTGAGAAAAAAAAAACAACTGATTCATGGTCTGAAACCACTTAACTATCATTTTACATGGGGTGGCTTGAATACATATCACATTTTGTGATACTATTGCATTGCTATTTAAAAAGCAACTCTTGTCACTGTTGCTAAGCACATGTGAGCTGCTGCCTGTCTACTTTCACATTATTTGTCATTAACTACAAATCTGATAATACTTAGCAAAGAGTACATTTCTGATGTTGCAATGAGATGTGAGAAGGATGAATGTGTCACTTGAATATGCTTCTTGCTCTGGTCATTGCTGCATATATCCCTTGGTTGCATTCAATTTACAGTCAGCTTCTTTTGCTATCATATATGTTCTTCAATTGCCTTTACCATTTGCTCTCCTGTCAGTAGAGTGCAAACACAATTTACTGCTTAAGGAAAAAAGTGAAAACATTAGTTTAGGCTGCCTTATGTTGAGCAAATATGCCTGGCCCTCAGCAACATCTACAATACTTACTACAGAGAATGTACAAGACAGATGTCCAAATCTGTGACACAAGGTATAACTGAAGTGAGTTGAGTGAAATAAGGAAGAGGGGGTATTATTAAAATCATATTTAGAGATTACATTGCACTTATTCTCAATATGTAATGTTTTGTTTTTATTATTATTTTTTTTCAAATCTACTTTTGCGCTCCATTTAGCAGTGTACAAACCTATGGAAAAAGTGAAAAATTTACTTTAGGATGCCTTTTGTAGTGCAAACCCATCTAGCAGCATTGGAAGGCTGGCAAGACTCTGGATAGTGCTCAGGGAAGAAAAAAACTGTCAGGTAACTTTTTGTATGGCTCTAAGCATAGCTGAGGTGAATTGAGAGAAATAAAGCACAGGATGCATTGCTCGAATCCTTTGTAGAGATTACATTTCACTTATTCCCAGCATGTCATTGTTTTAATTTTTTAATCTGCATTTGCTCTTCACTTGGCAGCAAGCAAATTTCACTAAATTTAGTTTAGGATACCTTCTGCAGCACATACAAACCTGATAACATTGTGCTTTCCTCAGCTGTCAGCACTCTAGATAGTACTGAGTGGAGAAAATCCACCTGAAATGTACCTGTCTCTGTGGCACAAGGTGTAAGTGCAATGTAGAGGAGCTCTCTGATTACGTAGCCCAGGCCGGTATGACCCTGACCCTGAGCAGCATCTTACCCTCACCAAGAATGATGCCACAGTACAAAGACAAAATAATCAGTTTTAACAATTGGCTTAATTACTGGTGTCATTCTAAGGGGATCCAATGTCTGTCTGCTTGGGATGACATGCTTGACAAGCCACGCTGCTTTGCAAGGGATGGCTTGCACCTGTCACCCCTGGGCTTCCGGATATTGGCCAAGGCTCTTGCCACCCCCATAGTGCCTTTTTTAGGCAAGGCTCAAATGACAAACCTACCTCCCTAGAAAACACAAGTGGAAAAAAACTAAGGGTAATGCTGCTCAATGCCAGAAGTCTAAACCTCAAGATGCACGCCCTCAAAGCCCTCCTCAGTATGGAGAAAATCGATGTCTGTGCAGTGACTGAAACCTGGTTCAAGGCTCCTGAGAGCACCCCAGCACTATCAGGTGTTACCTCATATCATGCTTTCCGGCCCCAAAACTTGGACTGAACCACAAAAGGAGGGGAGTATCCATATTCATCAAAGATACCCACACCTCCAGGTTAGTGGCAATGCACGAAGCATCGGAGACCATCCAGGTGCAACTAACCATAGGCAAAACTGCCTTACAGTTTGTAGCATGCTACAGACCACCCTCTCAAACTCAGGAACCCCACACAGCCTTCCTGAAGACACTGGAGAGTATGAATGTCTCTCCAAATACCATCATATTGGGACACTTCAACTACCCAAACATAGACTGGGAACATTACTCAAGCCCCAACACCCTAGCCTAAAGGTTCCTAGAATTCATAAACTCAAATGCAATGGAACAACTAGTCACCATTCCCACAAGAGGAGACAATATACTAGACCTGATCATCACAAACATGGGGGCAAAATGCCCCACACCGGAAGTATATCCCTCTTTGGTAAGATCAGACCATAAATTAATATCACTGGAAATCCACATCCCGCCCCCACCCCCTGCACAAAAGACCACAGTGAAGAACTTCTCAAAAGCCAACTTCACACTTCTTAAGACTGAAGTGGTATCCTTCAAGGTCCCTGGGCCAGTGGAAACTACAACCCACACTGCTGAATCCTTTGCAAATGCCTTCTACGGGCACCTTCAAGAATGCATGGATCATGCAATCCCAAATAAAACCAAGACCCATTCCCCCAAAGGCAGGCGCCCGGTCTGGTGGACCCCAGCCATAAACAAACTTTACAACAGGAGGAGGAAGCTACTACATGACAGAGCAAAATCCCTAAAAGGGAAGACATCTCTGATCAGTACTAGCAAAAAACTACGATCACTCATAAAATCATCCAAGGCCAACTTTGAGAGAAAAATCGCAAAAGACACAAAAGACAATCACAAGGCCTTCTTTAGCTATGTTAGAAACCTGGGTGGAAACTCCCAGATATGCTCAGAGTTAGTCCAAAATGACACAAAATACACTGAACCCACTGACATTGCCAGCATTCTGGCAGACAGGTTCAGTGCAAATTTCTCCTCCCCCTCCCCCCCAAAAGGAGAAATAACTATCCCAGCAGAGTGTAGCCTCCCTAACATCTCAGATGCCCAGGTGAGAGCCACCCTCTCTAAAGCTAAAAACACAGCATCAATGGGACCAGACTGTGTCCTGGGCTGTGTGCTACATGAACTCCAAGAGGAACTAAACCCACACATAAGGCTGCTGTTTAATCTTAGCCTTACTACAGGATACATACCCAAAGAGTGGCGTACGGCAACAGTGGTCCCACTTCACAAAGGCGGTGCTTCTACGGACCCTGGAAATTACCGCCCCATAAGCTTGACGAGCCTGGTCTGCAAAGCTATGGAGAGGATCATTATGGAACTCATAAACAAAGACATTGGGGACCTACAGACATTGGATCCTACCCAATTTGGCTTTGTCAAGGGCAGATCCTGCCTTTTGAACTTGGTCGACTTTTTTGAAACAGTCACTAAGGCCATTGATGAGGGTAAGGCAGTTCACACAGCCTACCTTGACCTTGCAAAAGCCTTTGACACAATACCCCACTTGGGCATCATAGACAAACTCACCAGCTTAAATGTAAACCCATATGTCACAAGATGGGTTGCAAACTGGCTCAAGGACAGAACCCACAGGGTCAGAGTTGCTGGAGCTATGTCAGACTCTAAGCCAGTCACAAGCGGTGTCCCACAGGGCTCAGTCCTGGGACCCCTCTTGTTCGGCATTTATTTTTCTGAGGTACAGGCAAACATAGGATTGTGGCTGACAAAGTTCGCAGATGACTGCAAACTGGGCGCCATAATTGATACTCCAGCGGACACAAACATCCTTCAGAGAGGCCTCATAGAAACGGATAATTGGTGCCAGAGCCATGGCCTTAAGCTGAATGCCAAAAAATGTATAGTCATACCCTTTGGGAAAAACAAGGTACCCACAAATTACCACATAGGTGGTAATCCATTAAGTATGGAAGAGGTAATCAGGGACCCGGGTTGACAGTAACCTCTCATTTGACACTCACATTGCCAAAGTGGTTAGGAAGACCTTCTATATTGCCCACCTTATCATGAAGGGTTTCACATCTAGATCGAGAGGTCATTGTGCCCCTGTACTCTTCTCTTATCAGGCCAATGATTGAGTACAATGCCCCATTTGGGATGTATCTTACCCGACACCTGCAGCAGTTGGAAAGACCCCAAAAGTTCCTCACCAAGAGGATAAAGGGTCTTAAACATATGTCATATGCTGCCCGACTGAAAAAACTCCAGCTCTATTCAGTCACATACCGCCTACTCAGAGGTGATCTGTGCCTGACATACAAGGCCATGTCCAATCCGGAATTAATGGACATGCTCCACCTCAGAAAATCCAAATCCATCAGAGCCACGAGAGCAAGAGACTTAAACCTCAACACAGAAATAAATAGGACGTGCTGGAGGGACAGATTCATAACCCAGAGGCTCCCTACACTCTGGAACAGAATCCCAATCCATGTTAGGCAGAGCCCCTCACTAACTCTATTCAAGAGAAATCTTGACGAGTGGATGGGAGATCGTAGGTTTACCCCGGGGGTCATCTCTGTGTCACTACTAGACAGAGGCACAGTAAACTAAACCCTAAAAGGGCGTAGTATTCTCATCCTAAGGGGTGGTGAAAGCCACACACACTCTGGCTAGGCTTATAAATGCCCTAGGGTAGATAGCCTAGTACGAACCTATGAACCTATGAACCTATGAACCTATGTAAGTAGATAAAAACACATCTGGTAGAAGGTTCAAATCCAGCTAAAATATACTTTTAAAAATAGTTTAAGAATCCCATTTCTCAAAGCAAGCACTGTTAAAATAAAGAAAAATGATAATGCTAAAACATGTTTCTTGCAAGTAATGCATCAATAATACTTGCATAAGTAAGCTTTTCTGCTCCATTCAGCATGTATGATTAGTGCTTATCATATAGCCTCAACCTAATGTATGTTCAGTTCTTTAAACATGACAATGGTGATATTTAATTTAAAATGTACTTGCATATGCAGGATGGGCACAATACTATTGTTATAATCATCATGACTCATCACATATCCTAATTATGTGTTTAGGATAGGCATGTCTTGTGAAGTATGTATGTAACATACCCCAACCTGTATTACACAGCTCATTCAACTGCATCCATCATAAATATATTTACAAACACAAATACTGACTTTTACATAAGAATGCATTCTCAGGACTTATTAAAATCACTTCTCTGAAGTGTTATCTCCATTCATTCTGAAATTAGCATATCTCTAATTTACATACTTTTAAATGTACTTCTCCTGTGGCAATGTCAATTAATAAGCTCATGTTCAATTTGTTTTATGCTTTATACTTTAGCCTATGGGTTAAATTCCCAGCTGGTACAACAATATTTAATATTGTATAAGCCCTAACATCATAATATGTCGCAATTCATCCTATTTCTCCTTCAAAACTTCAAGGATTATAAACCATGCCATTGAGCATTCCATTGTTGAACATCGGTACCTGTGTCAATAGGTTTAGCATCACGCATGGCAAATCTTATTGTCATGTTTCACACCTTTACTGTTATGTGATATATGTGGTACCAATGTGTCTGCTAAGGAATCCATCTGCTGTCAATTGCACAAATGCTGTTCACAAGGTTGTGCATCTTTGTACGCAACCAGTTACCCATGAGATCTGAACAGAGCACCATTTCAGACATATTTTGTTAGCTTGACTTTTAGAGATATGATTGTTGAGGGAGAAAATGATGCTAACTTTAGATCACAAAGGTGGGGTGTTGAGCAGTCCAGGATTTTTGTGGCATTCCTTTTGAAGACCAACAGCTATAGCTAAAGGAAAAACTGATGTTCCATGGTAATAGATAAATACCTGTTAATTTCCACTACAAAACAAAACAAAGCAAAAATACTTGTATCAGATATAGCAAACAAAATATTGGCAAGTATATTCATTTTGATTTATCTCAATAGGGAGTCACATCAGAGTTAAATAATTTTTAGACCTATCAGCCTAATTACTATTCTATGTAAAATCATGGAGAGAGTTGTAATGGAGCTTATTCAATGTAACTTGAGGGCATACTTCTAGTAGATATGGAACAATATGAAGTTCTTCTTCCCTTTTGGATTTCATGGCATTCTTTGAAGAGGTAACAAAAGCCCATAATGATGGACCAGTAGTGCATACAGCTAGTATTTGTCCTTGTTAAGGCACTTAGTATTATTATTAGGTGTAATTGAATCCTTGCAAATTAAATCATTATATGTCAAGTCTATGCATAGTTCAGAGGGAGAAGCACTTGTTAATCAACAAAGCACATCAAGTCAGGTCAAAGGGGTACCTGTCCTGGCATTATTGTATCCTAGTACTCCTCATGGTTGGATTACACAGAAGTTGGAATGGCTTGTTTGACTGATGTATCAAATGGCCATAATGTCATATGAAAATGCTGCATGACTGACTGACATGCAGATTTGGCAGTGACATCATGCATACATTGGCTGTCGATTGTCACATGTAATTTACATATGTGTCGACTGACATATATAAAAATCACCCCTATACATGTGATTTGTGAATTCTCCTGAGACAGAGAGGTTCCAGAGCTAAATTAATTAAATGCTGCAACTGTTAAATGTAAGTTTGAAGACATTTCCCTTTGCCTTAGGGCAATAAATATTTTTAAGAGAAGGTGGATGTGCCTGTGGCAAGATGCACTTTTCAAAAACAGAGATAAATAACTTAAATGCTATAGGTGTTAAATGGAACTTCTGAAAAATTCCCCTTTGCTTTTGTCTAGGTGCATTTTTAACAGTACATTGTTTTTCCCAGGATGTTTTCTGCTAAAGTAGCATTTCACACCTGAGGTATGAAAAACATGTATCCTGTCCATTAAAATGCAGGTTAGACTTAGCACTTGGCACACAAGGGAAAATGCATTTTATCAAGTGTATTTTCTGTATCAAAAAACACCCCATTCTTACGTTTTCTTAGTTGTAACTTATCAGAGAAATGGTCAGGAGCTATTGAATAATTTGCTGGTATTTTACAAAACTTTAGGAAATGTCTACATTCAACAATAATTATCTGAATGAAATTACTTCTTCCTTGAGCTTATTGATATCATTCTTAAAATCATTTGGGATTCTGCCAGAGAAAAACTGCCTTAAGTGTGGCTATAAGTCATCCTATGTTGCTCACAGAAGTAAAAGTGGTATGCTGGCTGGAACATATTTTGAGAAAAGTAGATTGCCTCTTCAATCACTTGTGAATATAAAGACCTTTCTAACCCACCAGTAGACTATCAGTATGGCTGCAGATCACCTTGGAGTGTCGGCTAAATCAATGGTGGATTAGTATCAGTTCTAAGAGATGTCTGCACTAGAAAACTTCTCCAGGACTCAGTGTTACACAGGGGTCCCTGAAAGGAAGTCCAGATTGACAAAAGTCTTTTAGTAAGAGCCAAATATAATCATGGGAGAAACCTGGCAAAAATTGACAAGTGGGTGTTTGGAATGTATGACTGCACTGACAAAGCTGGTTATCCTGCATTTGTGGACAGACAAGATGCAGCCACAGTACTACCCATCATCCATTCAATAGACAAAGCAGTTATAGGTGTACATTTATTTCAGTAGTAAGTTAACAGTCATATTGCTGTGCCTTCAGTAGTAGCCCATATGTAGTATTTATTTATTTTTGTAGTGTGCAGTCTGTACTTGGGTATCAGGATAGCTTTGTTTAAGTTTCAGTAGTAAGTTAACAATTATAGTACTGTTCCTTTAAAATTAATTTAAAAATTGACTTTAAAAATCAGTGTTTGGTTCAGGATTTATTTTAGTTCAATATTTATTTCCCTGAGCTAATGTATTGAATACCTGATAAATATTCATGAGGCTGGTGAAGGATATCTCTACAAATATTCATTAATATCTGTACACATCACCGGGTGTTGAATGGTGGGCAGGGTTTGGATGGGCCTTGCAACTGCCCCTGTCTTTGCCAAAAGAGGAAAGCAGCTGTGCCCCACTGTGATAACGTTTATGATCTGGGCTATATTATATATAGATAGATTTGAGAAGTTAATACTGTATAACAAATATACTGATAATTGCAAAGTGGGTAAAGATTACTACTTCAAAAAAGATGCAAATATTCCAATATGGTCATATATTTGCTGCAGCAGTAATTAACTTGACTTCAGTGTCAGTAAAATCTTTTATGGAACTTGACAAAAAAGGAGAGTGTAATTTGTAAACAGTCTTCAGAAATGCTTAAACCACAGAAGCACCAAGTTGTCACTACTACATAAAGCCCAACACAAAACAAGAACAGAAAATAAGGACTAATTATAAAGTAGAAACAATCCTCTGTAAACTTCTTTTCACTTCTCCAGAATCTTAAAAGTAAACTACAGAACTTGATTAATGCAATAATTTAAACTCCCATTGTTTCACAGATAGCTATCAAAATTCTATCAAGCACAGTAGTTCAAAACAAACTTATATAAGTATGGCCCTGATGCCTGCAAATGTATGAACTGCTGTGGTTTGGCAACCCTTTTGCCAAATGTTAACAGAGTTGTCAGATTGTAGCAATTCATTCTCAACTTGTATAATACCTTGATCTGCTGACAGCTCACAGCATGACAGCTATTTTTTCAACTATTACATGGCAGCAGTTTGAGGTTTAACATTAAGTAAAAAAATAGCCCAGTGTTTTAGCATTGTCAGCAAAGAACAGATAAAAGCAATGTATTTGACTACATAATTCTGTGTTGCTCTCACTGTTGGATAATGGTCAAATGGGGCCCTAGGCAGGGTAACAGACTGCCCCCCACCCCCCAGTCATGCCAGTATCCAATCACTTGTTTGTCTCTCCTCAATTGCCATAAAACATTGTTCAAACCTGTCAATGCACATACTGTTTCTCTGTTTACTTCTACAACAATCACAGAGACTTGGATTCAGTTTAAAACTATTTCAAATTTTACAGAAAATGCACTTAAAATAGATTTAGCATTTAGCATGAGGATCAGTTAACAATTCTTCCTTGAAACTCACATATATATTGAACATGTATCTGGTAATCCATTAAACTGCAAGATGTGCTGGGACTCGCAGTCATGTGAAAGGTACAAGAATTCAAAAGATTAATGTGGATATCCATTTACTAACAGATTAGGACAGTCACCTGGATGCAAGTGTCCCTTTTATGGGGCAGCCTAGGAGTACTGTCTGGTGAAGTAATCGGAGTCATATGGTAAAAAAAGTGAAGACTGAGTGAATAAAACTCTGCACTACTGAAGCAGCTCATAGTCTCACTCATCTGCACTAAGTCAATGCAATGTTGTAGATCAACACAGTGTATTTCATACCTGTGTGTACCTGCAAAAATAAAGGTAAAATATTAACATTAAACTAGTAGACTTCATCCCGTCCAGTTTAGTCACAGCCAAAGAATAAACATACTACCAGCAGTCAATAAAACAAGGACACCAAGGATTATACCCAAATAACATGGCTCATACGATGGTGTTCCTGTTTACTACAATCAGTTCCTTCCTTCATATCATAACAACGTGGGTTGCAGGAACCAAATATTTATACATGCGCAGCCATCGATTATAGCCATTTGCATGACTGTATACCTCATATATCTGCTTTAACACAAGGAAATGAATACATTCATAAACAATGGGCCAGAAACCCATTGCAACTCCCCACAACCCTTTCATCTTTTTAGCTGAAATCAGAAACACAGATGCAAAAATCAGGAACACATTTTAAGTTTCTCTTATGGTCTTAGTAAGTTGGTAGAATAAAAATCTTTACACTAGCATGCATTTTCTGAAGGATGTTTCCCATTTTGGTGAGACGAAAACGTGTCTTGTGCTAATAAACTTGTTATACGTTTAAATATACTCATCTCCACCCACTGTGCGTGGTTTTCATCTACCTTTTGACTGCCTGCCTCCTTCCGTCTACTTGTGTGCGTTCTCAAAATTTTCTGAAGGATACAAAGTCTGAAATTCATGTCTGCTATTATTAAATGATTGCAATCCACAGCAGTTGCCAGAAAGAACAATGTTTTTTACAAGGACTAGACAAAAAATATCCCTAATTTCTTTTCATAAAAATTCTGGACAAAGGCAAATTTTAAATTCCATTTAGTTTTATCACTTTTCAGGTAAACCCAGTGCACAAAGGGTCCTATTTCAGGGATGATCCAGAAGCAATAGTATTTCTCCTTTACCTTGCCTGAATTTTTCATGTCTCTCTGTAAATCCATAGCAGGTCTATGAATCCATTCTAGTCATTCAGCTACCTGTAATATTCCAGTCAAATCCATATGAGTTTGCCGAATCCCCTTTGGAGATTTTGGAACACAGATCCATGTGGGGATTGGAAGACAAATCCATGTGAGTTTGCAAATGGAGGGACTGGAACCTAGACCTGAGTTAAACACACACATGCACACATACACACACACACACACACACACACACACACACACACACACACACACATACACACACACGTACAGCTAATAAAATCTGCTGAAAAGTTTTCATATGAAAATTCTGAAAAGTATTCAAATGAAAAGTCACTGCTATAAAACAACATGTATATACAATGGTGTCTAAAAGTCTCTCTGCTGTAAAGCTGCATAAACAAAACTGTGATCCACCTTGGCAATTCCCACAGTATCACCCATACAGTTGATGTCCTTCTGTGAGTGCAAGTGCTGAATTTCTTTTTTGCAGGGGACAAGATACACTGCACCTCCAATGGAGGGGTAAGCCCCTACATACCCTGGATGTTTGTATATAAACTCCAAAATCATCATACTTTGAGAAAAGGGAATATTCCAGAAAATGGAATACTATGACTTGTGTTTTTTTTATATATATATATATATATATATATATATATATATTTCATTTTTTGGGGCTCGCTGTAGTGGCTCTCAACATTTCAAATGGTTAATGCTATTATATTCAGTTATGTGCTGGGTTACATAGAAATGACCTCTGACTGGTCCTTAATGCAATATCTGACATATTAACATGGAGTTACTGCAACCAAACCTCCTGAGGGCCAGCAGATTGTAAGCATGTCAATTTAATATAAACAGTGATGATAATGGTAAAACGTGGCATGAAATATTCAGAACAAAGAACTATTTGATTCTATATGTTGATTTTTTTTCTTCATTGAAGAAACTTACTTGTCATACCATGCAAACATTTTACATCAATTTCATAGTTTTGGTAATTTATCACATCACCATTTGAGTATGTTATACGTCACTCTTCTGCCAAAAGAAGCTATCATGAAAACTTGTGTAATATTGTATTTAAGGTACTATGGCACTAATATGATATGTAAAACCAAAAAAAACAAGTAAACTGGAGACAAAAAGAAATTTAATGTAAGCGCTTTCGGAACAAACAATACTATTCCTTCATCAGACAAACAATAAACACTTGGGTGTAGTTTTATAATGAAATTAGATACCAATAAATCAATTAATGCAAAAGGTGTAGTGCTTAAAGTAAACAACACATTTTTAAAATGTAAACATGAACAGTACTAATATTATAAACACTGTTAAAAGCCATGTTAGAAAACATTGCAACAATACCCTATTCAGAATGCCTTTGATTGTTCCGTGGATATGTCAAAAGAAATATTACCCTACAATAAACAATACAATATTAAAAAGAACACTAGTTAAAAACAAGTAAACCTAAGGCTTGCTACTTAAGGCAATGCACAATCAAAAAATCATGCTCTCAAAAGATGCTAGTGTAAAAATTATCTTTTTAAGGCTAGAAATTTAAGGAAGCTTTTGACTGAAACAGTTTCATTAAGACCTGGAGGCAAATAAGCTGCAGTCTTAATTTGCCAAAACAGTTCTTCCATTTCAAGTTTAATTTGCCATGACCCTCCTCTCTCGTCTAACCCCATCTGCTTTAGTATAGTGAACTTGAAGCTATGGTCTGGGAATTCATTAATATGCCTAGCTAATGCATTGATCTTATCTCCCCTAGAGATAGCATACTGATGCTCGTATATACATTGCTTAAGCTTCCTTTCGGTCTTTCCGATGTAAAAGGCTTTACAGTCTTGGCAACAGGCGGAATAAACTACTCCTTTATTATCACATGAATATTTACCCTGGACCTTATAATATTTATCCCTAATTTTAAATTGGTAGGCAGTGTTTATATATCTACATTGGTGACAAGCTCCGCATTTAAACATGCCCTTGTTCTTATTGGCCAAAGGCTTGTTAGAATATTCTAACAATGCCTTCAAGTTGGGCCCTCGTCTGTAAGTGATTTTTGGTTTGTCACCAAGAAGCTTATTCAAACTACTATCCTCAGTAATAAGCGTCCAGTTTTTATTAAGGATTTCCCTAATAAATGAATGGTCTAAATTGTAGGTACAAAGAAAACTAGTTGTGAAACTTTGAGTTTCAATGTTCAGAAAATTCTGAACATCATCTCTGATGGTTTCTTGTTCACCTAAATTGCCCATAGTTAATAAGGGTCTAAAATGACCTAATTGCCTTTTAGTAATAACTTCGGTAGAGATACTAGAAACTAAAGTTGAGGGGTATCCTCTGCTGAAAAACATATTTTCCAGCAGATGGCATTCCTCAATAAAATCAAACTCATCTGAAATAATTTTAGTTGCCCTAACCATATGACCCTTAACCACCGCTCTTTTTTGTTGGTAGGGATGGCAGTTAGAAAAATGAAGGAATGAATTAGAGTATGTAGGCTTTCTATATATCGTGCTTTTAAACTTACCATTATCAAGATCTTTATGAATATGAATATCAAGGAAATTAATAGTGTCACTTTGCAAATTAAAAGTGAACTCCAAAAAGTTGGTTAAAGAGGTTATTGTGGTAATAAATTCCTGCACTACCTCAATGGGGCCTTTCCATAATACAAACATATTGTCTTGGTATCGAGTATACCAAGCGACATTGTTCTGAAAAATGGGGTTCTGAAAAAGTAAGGTTGTCTCCCAATGCGCCATGATGCAGTTGGCGAAGCTACCACCACAGGGAGACCCCATAGCGACCCCAGTCTTTTGAAGGAAAGTTTGTCCTTCAAACCACATAAAGTTGTTAGTAAGCACTACCTCAAGGAGAGTTTCTACAACATAAATCGTGTTGTCATTCACTTTCCTTGATTGCATAAAGTCCCTAATCCACTCCAACCCCAAAGTCTGGGGAATAACCGTATACAAGTCCTTTACGTCTACTGTCAAAAATTGATATTCATAATGGAAGGGGATTTTACTAAGCTCCTTAAGAAAACTCCAATAGTCCCTACATATTTGATGTTCCTGCTCCACTAAAGGTCTAAGAATGCTGTCAACATACTTAGCACATCTATAAGTGATGGATCCACATCCGTCGACAATAGGTCTAAACGGTGGATCAACAATCCTCTTATGGATCTTAGGTATACCAAACAGTGATGCCATCCTAGGAGCTGGCATAGTTAGAAAATTGTAAAGATCTAAATCGATGGCCTTTTCTATAAAGAGGTCGTCCACTAAACACTTAATTTTTTTGTAGGCCTTATTAACTTCATTTAAACTAACTAGTTGGTATATTTTAGTGTCAAGGTGATCCATCATACTTGAAACGTATGAGCTGTGATCCATACAGACCAACCCACCCCCCCTTATCTGGCTTCATCACCCTAATCTTACAGTCCTTCAAAAGTTTAATAAAATCACGTTCATTTTCATTAATATTAAGATGTACTTTTCTGTTTCTTGGTCCAATGGTGTTCAAAGATCTAAAATCTACTTTGCACATTTTTTCAAAGGAAAGGATGTTAGAGTGTAGGGGCGGGTTGAACAAACTGGAGACTCTAAGAGAATTATTAAAGGTAGAACTTGTACCCATTACAGCATTAAGATTAATTTTCCAAACAAATAGTTTTAGGTCAACTATCGTATTAACCAAGTTCATACCCGAATCTGGAACAAATGTTAAGCCCAATGCAAAAAAATCAATAATCTCTTGAGGAAAGCTTAAGTCTGAATAATTATAAATATGAAAATCACCCCCAGATTTAATGAGGATTTGTGGGTTTAGTGCATCAGTTCCAACTATCTCTTGTGCTGGTTCCTTCTGTTTCACGTGCGTCCTTGGTGCTTGGACGTCGTCGACTTGTTCAATTGATTGTGCTGGTGTACTGGAAAACCCTGTTGAAAGCTAGTGTTTGGTTGATTATTGTTATGGTTGTTATTATTATTGACAACGTTTTGATTGTTAGAAGAAAAAGAATTATTAACGTTGTTTCCATTACGTTCACTTCTACGAGGAACAGAGTCTTGCCCTGAAGGAATGTAAGTTTCAACAAGAGGAATGTTAGAATCACCACCTTTGGCATTATTCCTAAATCCATAGGAAGAACCTTGAGAATTATTAGGATTGAAAACAGGTGATGGAGGGGGGTATGCAGTTTTACTGGCATATTGTTGAACATCTCTTGCTATTTTTTTCTTCTTACCATTAGTCAATTTAATCATAGTGGCTTCTATGCTGTTGAAAATCCTCATGTACTTGTATTTGTAGCGAGGAAAATCAACGCTAGACTTAACTGAATGTTCCAAAGTTTCAAGTTCACCTTTTAGTAAGGCAACTTCTGATTTGTAGTAATTAATTAAAACCTTAATGAATTCGTAACCTTGTCTGTTAAATAAGTCCAAATGTTCATAATGAAATTCGGACCGCTCAATTAACCCGACAGGGAATCTCCACTGTATGAGCCCTTTCGGAATTATTTCCTTTCTTAAGCACTCTTCTAGATAAGCAATTTCAAGCTGTAGTTTTCTACAGCGAAAAAGTTTCTGATCAAACACATTAATATCTATTGAAAGATTACTCTGTGCTGCTGGCTCAGGGGAAGTTAAAATAGCAAACTGAGTGTCTCCAAAAAAGTTTTTATTACCTAAATAGTTCCCGAGAGAAGGGAAAGATTCATTGGAAACCTCCTGTGTGTTACCGGCAGGCAGCTGATTACCATCTAGCTGAGGAGTTGGTGCTTGCTCACCTCTGCCTACTTCAGGTGATGCGTTAGTTCTCAATTGACTATGAGATGGTAATCCATTTCTGCCACGAACAGGCAGAACATTAGACTGAATTGGTGGGTGTTGCAAGTTAGAGTTTCCCAAATGGCATGCAGGCTCGATGTTAGCACCTGATGAGTTGGAGATAGATGCTAAACTCTCCACTCTTTGAGAAAGATTATCCACCTAAGAAGTTACAAAAGGGCCATAAGGTTCCCAACGGCGTTCGCCTCTTCGGATGCGGGAGTAGATGTGATTAAACAGCTGGTAACAGGCTCTTCTTGCGAAGAAAGAGAGTCTTGAGATGTCGCTCCTACTTGGTTCGCCATAAAAACAAACGAACTACAAAAAACTTCACAAACTAGTAAAACCAAAAAAAACAAGTAAACTGGAGCCAAAAAGAAATTTAATGTAAGCGTTTTCGGAACAGACAAAACTATTCCTTCATCAAAAAAACAATACACACTTGGGTGTAGTTTTATAATGAAATTAGATACCAATAAATCAATTAATGCAAAAGGTTTAGTGCTTAAAGTAAACAACACATTTTTAAAATGTAAACATGAACAGTACTAATATTATAAACACTGTTAAAAGCCATGTTAGAAAACATTGCAACAATACCCTATTCAGAATGCCTTTGATTGTTCCGTGGATGTGTCAAAATAAATATTACCCTACAATAAACAATACAATATTAAAAAGACCACTAGTTAAAAACAAGTAAACCTAAGGCTTGCTACTTAAGGCAATGCACAATCAGAAAATCATGCTCTCAAATGATGTATTTATGTATTTATTTCAACGTATTTATGAGCACAATTACAATACATGGGGAAAAAAACTACCGATGCCCTATATAGACATATTCTGGAATTCCCTGAACACTTTAAGTTCATTATTATTGAACAAGTGCAAAAGAATACAAGAGGTGATCCCTGGCAATTATTCTTGGAGAACCGTGAGCTTTATTGGATTTTGCACCTGGATGCAGTGGGTTTCACAGGTTTAAATGAAATTGCATCTATAGGATGTGTGTTAAAAATGAAAGCCGAACTGAGATAGCATAGATTTATAGACATAAATATGTGTTAATGGACTAATACACACATATTTACATATTTACATTTTTAGTTGGTTTTTAAAATATGTGCTTTTTCACATTTATATTTAAGCATTATTTTCATAAATAAATATATTTATATATATATATATATATATATATATATATATATATATAATTTTTTTGGGGGGTCTACTAATGGTTATATGTGTTTTAACTGTTTTTATACATTTTGATACATTGTTGCTTTAATTCATTAATTGGTGTTTGTCATGTGATAATGCAATTCATATATATGTGCCCATTTGAATGTTGGCTTTTATATATATATATATATGTATTTTATATAACAAAAGTGCTTGTGTTTCTTTCATTTTGTGGAGCAATAAACTGTTGGGTGAACTACAGCTCCAACCTTGCCTTGTGTGTGCAGTGAAGACGTGTATTTTTTTCTTAACTCAGAGCTTTCCCACAGAACCTACAAAGGTGAAGTACATGCAATGTCCAGTCATTCCATTCAAGGTCCAGTTTCTAATGTACATCAGTGAGTAACTGCAAAGCAAAGAAACTAATCTTGAATAGGACATGAGAGTGTCACAGAATGCACACAGACTGTTAATGCCAGGCAGCAGTCACAACTACATACAAGGTGGAGAATCACCATTTTAACTATGAAATATCTTTGGTACATTGGGGAAAACTGCAGTATGTAGCAGAAACTCCTTCAAACACAGGAATGGCATTCAGACTATGTACAGGATGCAACCCTTTTGGGTACTGAACTGGAGAGCCAAGTTCTGTGAAACAGCACTGCACCTCTGTGTTGGCTGTAGTGACTTTTTTGTCTCCCTCTCTCTGTCTCCACACACAAACACACACACACACACACACACACACACACACACACACACACACACATATATATATATATATATATATATATATATATACATAGACATATGTAAAGAGGAGGAACATTGGTGCAGTGGCACAGTGAGAAGCATTTTCACATCATAGCAAGGGCTTCTCTGGTTCAGTTACTAGCTGAGGTACCATCTGTGTGTAGTATCTATGCCCTTCCTGAGATTATATGGGTTTTCTCCAGGGGCTTCAGTTGCCTTCCATATTCCAAAGACATGCAGTAGGTGGATTGGATATTCTAAATTGGCTGTAGGTGTGAGTGTGTGTTTGTTTATATGTGGCATGTAAAAACAGCTGTGGCAGGGCTTGTAACTCAGCTGTGTGAATGTTGTCCTTCCTGAGTTTGTGTGGGTTTTCTCCAGGTGCTTCATTTTCCTTCCATATTCCAAACACATGCAGTAGGTGGATTGGATGCTCTAAAATGGCCGTATGTGTGAGTGTCTGTGTGTTTATACTGTATGTGGTATGGGAAAACAGCTGTGGCAGGGCTTGCCACTCAATGGTGTGAATGTTGGTTCTAGATGAGTGTAATTATTGAGGTGACACCCTGACCCCATACACATGGATAGGAAAGAGGGGGTTGTAGATGGATGGAACGATGGATGGATGGGTGGATGATCGGTGGATATATCTGTGTGTATAACCTGTTCATGTGTATTTATACATGCAGAAGTGTGTGTGTGTGTGTGTGTGTGTGTGTGTGTGTGTATGTTTATATATATATATATATATATATATATATATATATATATATATATATATATATATATGTATGTATATATATATATATATATATATATATATATATATATATATATACAGATCCTCTTCCAAATCGTGAATCCCACATCAACGAATATCAGAATGTCGAGAAGAAAATAACAAACACATTGAAGCACAAACAGCAGATTTTCCTCAGGGTAAGGAAACACTTGTCCAGCTTGTGGAAATATGCCCTTTTCCCCACTGTAGTGCGATCTGGGAGTTTATATATATAGTTAGGTGGCAGTGTGGGGGGTGAACAGGCTGGTGTGTTTACATTCCGTGTTGGACAAGTGTTTCCTTCCTCTGAGAAAAATTGTCCGTTCATGATTGTGTGTTTTCATTATTTTCATCTCAACTTTCTAATGTTCAGTGATGTGGGATTTGCGATTTAGAAGGTAATCCATATGTACATTTATGTTTTATATATATATATATATATATATATATATATATATATATATATATATATATATACACACACACACACACACACACACACACACACACACACACACACACACACACATACACATATAAAACCTGTGCTGAATATTAACATTTGCATTCAAATAGTGCATGTTTGTCGATCTGGGTTTCTTCTGCATTTGTGCTACTGGATGCATATATTATGCTGGTACACACCCAGTCACTATCCAGTATCTGTCTGCCTGGGATGACATGATCGACAGACCATGATATTTTACCAGAGATGGCCTGCACCTGTCGTCCTTGGGATTCCGGATACTGGCTAAGGCTCTTGCCACCCCTATAGTGCCTTTTTTAGGCAAGGTTCAAAATACAAATTCACCATCTTAACAGGTACAAGCAAGCAAAATCTGAGGGTAATGCTACTCAATGCTAGAAGTCTAAACCTCAAAATTCATTCACTCAAGCTACTCCTTAACATCTGTGCAGTGACAGAGACCTGGTTTAAGACTCCAGAGAGCACCCTTGCATTACCAGGCTATAATTTATAGCACACCTTTCGGGCAGCTAACCTGGACCGAAACAATAAAGGTGGAGGCGTGTCCATATTCATTAAGGATATCCACACCTCTAGGCTAGTTGCTCAGCATAATGCACCTGAAATTATTCAAGTGCAACTAACTCTGGGCAAGACTGCAACCCAAATTGTAACTTGCCACAGACCCCCCACCATTCCCCAGGATTCCCACTCCTCATTTCTTGATACACTAAAAAATATTAGGGTACAATCCAAAACCATAATAATGAGTGATTTCAACTACCCCACTATTACCTGAGAACCAACTCTTTTGCTCAACGTTTTCTGGAATTCATAAATTCCAATGCCTTGGATCAACTTATTCACACCCCCACTAGGGGCAGCAATATCCTATACCTGGTCATTACCAACATGGACAACTGGTGTTCCACACTAGAGGTCAATTCCTCGTTGGTCAGATCAGACCACAAACTAATCACCCTAGACATCCACATCCCACCCCCACCCACCATTAGGGAAAACACCGTAAATAATTTCTCAAAAGCCAAATTCATGCTTCTTAAGACAGAAATGGCAACTTCACGACACCCATGCAGATGGCAAATAGAGATATGACTGCTGAATCCTACACAAATGCACTTTATAAGCACTTACACAAGTGCATGGATCGCGCTATCCCTAACAGAACCAAGATGGTATCCTCCAAAAAAAGGAAGCCAATCTGGTGGTCCCCTGCCATAAACAAACTCTACAACAGAAGAAAGAAACTGTTGCAAAAAAGAGTAAAATCCCATGATTGGAGGCACTCCCTGGTCAGCCTCAGTAAGAAGCTGAGATCCCTCATAAAATCCTCCAAAGCTAGTTAAGAAAACAAAATCACCACTGATTCTAAAGACAACCACAAAGCATTCTATAGCTATGTCAAGAATCTCAATGGCAGCACTCAGATCTGCTCTGAGTTACAGCACAATTGCACTAAATATACAGAACCAACTGATATTGCCAACATCCTAGCAGATATGTTCAGTGCTAACTTTGCACCCCCTCTCACCCCCTAAAGGGCCAATTTCTATACCGGAAGAATGCAAAGTTCCTGTAATCATGGCTGCACAGGTAAAAACTACACTCTCCAAAGCCAAGAACACAGCATTCATGGGACCTGACAAAATCCCAGGCTGCGTTATACATGAACTGCAGAATGAACTGGCTCCCCACCTAAGCACCATGTTCAATCATAGCCTCACCTCAGGCTTTGTGCCCACTGAATGGTGCACAGCGACAGTTATCCCACTCCATAAAGGGGGAGCCACCATAGACCCCGGAACTATCGCCCCATTAGCCTAACGAGCCTGGTCTGCAAGGCCATGAAACGTATCATCATGGATCTTATACACAAAGACATTGGTAATCTCGAAACTCTGGACCCCACCCAGTTCAGGTTTGTAAAAGGCAAATCATGTCTCCTAAACCTGATAGACTTCTTTGAAGCAGTCACCAAAGCCGTAGACGAGGGTAAGGTGGTTCACACAGCCAATCTAGATCTCGCCAAGGCTTTTGACACCCATCCCCCACTCTGAAATTATAGATAAACTCACTAAACTAGGTATAAATTCCAATGTCACAAGATGGGTTCCCAGCTGGCTCACTGACAGAACCCACATTGTGAAAGTAGCAGACTCCAAATCCGACTGCAGACCAGTGACAAGTGGAGTACAGCAGGGTTCAGTCCTGGGTCCTCTCCTGTTTGCTATCTACTTTTCTGAAGTACAGGCTAGCACAAAAGGTCTTTGGCTAATGAAGTTCACAGATGACTGCAAACTAGGAGCCATAATCGAAACTCCTAATGATGTGGACATCCTATAAAAGGGCCTCACAGAGACAGATGCCTGGTGTCAAAGCCATGGCCTCAAGCTCAGTGCCAAAAAGTGCATTGTCATCCCCTTTGGTAAAAACTCTGTACTCATGAGCTACCACATAAGTGGTAGTCTACTTAACACCGAAAGTGTGATAAGATACCTTGGGATACAGGTGGACAGTTGTCTCTCCTTCGATAATCACATCACAACAGTAGTCAGGAAATCCTTCTACATGGCAAACCTCATCACAAAAGGTTTCTCATCCAGGAAAAAAATAGGTCATTGTTCCCCCCTACTCATCACTCATTAGATCCATTATAGAGTACAACGTCTCTTTTGGTATGTACCTCACAAGACATCTACAACAACTTGAAAGGCCACAGAAATACCTCACAAAGAGGATTACCAGCCTCAAACAGATGCCCTACGCAGACCGTCTCAAAAATCTCCAGCTTTACTCCGTCACATATCGCCTACTCAGAGGCAATCTCTGTCTAACATACAAAGCTATGTCAAACCCAGAGCTGTTGGACATGCTCCACTTAAAGAAATCCCAATCCCTCTTTGCTACACACACTAGGGACCTAAACCTTGTCACTTCAATAAACAGAACATGCTGGAGGGATAGATTCCTGTCCCAGAGACTTCCCATACTCTGGAACAAACTACCTATCTATATCAAACAAAGCTCCTCATTAGCACTCTTCAAGAAAAATCTTGATGATTGGATGGGAAATAGAAAATTCACCCTGGGGATCACCTCTGTGACTCTGCTCGACAGGGGCACAGGAAAATAATTTTCTTGGGTGGCGAAAGCCAGGGTACCTTCTTGGCTAGGCTTATACAGATCCTAGGGCCAATTGCCTAGTACCTACCTATGAATATATATATATATATATATATATATATATATATATATATATATATATAATTTTTATTTATTTTATATTTGTTGACCGGGCTAGTAAGGCTGGATACATGTCTATTTTCAGTAGAGGCCCGGGGAGAAAAGCTCCAAGCATAAGTAAATTATGGAATACAATAATTAAAAAATGACTAGATTCAAATCCATTAGAGAGCAAAAATGGTTGGAAAAAAATAAACATTGTTTTGTGAACAGTAGTACAGAGTCTTTGCATAGGTTTAAGAAACAATCAAGTACAAAGTCTTTCGTAGGTTTAAGATACAATCAAGTACAAGTTGCATAATATTTGAAAATTATCATTCATTAAGACAAAGAATGAGATAGAGAAAAGGCAGGAAAACACAAGTACTAGTACAAGATTAGCTTCTATTGATTAATGCTGCAGAGGGGCCATAGCCCAGGAGGAAGGGGTATATCAAGAAGAGAAATAAGAGGATAAGTATGATTCAGTCAGGCTTAGAGCAGAGACAAAGCCAATGTTCTTTGAGATGTTTCTTGAAGAGTGGTGTAGATGAGAGAGAAGTGAATGTTCTAGGAAGCTTGTTCCAGATTCTGCCCATAACATTGGTAAAGAGTGAGTCCCCAGCTTTGTTATTAGGTTTAATGTTGGAAATTAGTAGCTTATTAGCTGAGCGTAGAGTTGTAAGATTTTTATAGGGGGAGATCAGGTTAGAGAGGATAGGGGTATTATTTGGGTGATAAAGAATTTTTTGTGTGATCACAAGTTGATTAAATAGTAGTTGGTTTTGTAGTTCTGACCATCCAAGTTGTTTAAGGTTGAGACAGTGGTGGGTTCTATAAGGGGATATATATATCAAACTGATGACGCCATGGTGCGAAACCGTTTTTTGTATGACTGCTTACACTTGTAGTTATTAAATTGATGTTATTTACAACGGCTGCACTTTTTCAGTGATTTTATGCATTTATAGAGTGCTGCAGGTTTTTGATTTTGTATATATATATATATATATATATATATATATATATATATATATATATATATAAAAAAAATATTAGACTGTATTCTCATAAACAAACATACTCACATTTATGATTCTGGAACCCTCCCTGATGATATAAGTGACCACTCACTGACCTGCATATTCAGGCATAATGCCAATGCTCCCATTCCAAATTCTATCAGAAATATCAGATCCAAAAATAACTTTAACCCTGAACTATTCTAAAAGGAACTAAGAGCATGCAATTGGTCTCCCTTAAAACACTTCCCTTTAGAAGAAGCTGTTAAATACTTTAACTCTAACTTTCTTGCCATTCTTAACCACCATGCTCCAACCAGACTAATTAGAATCAAAACCAGTTCTGCCCCATGGCTCTCAAGAGAAACCAAACATAAACTCCAACTCAGAAATAAACATTGGTCCAAATGGAGAATGACTAAAAATCCTGTAGACCAACAAACCTTTAGACAGTTAAGAAATGACACTAAGAAAGCTATACTCCCTGATAAAAGAAACTACTACCTACAATTTCAACAAACTAACCATAACAACCCACAAAAATTCTGGGCTAGCATTAACCAATTACTCCATCCAGGCCAATCATCTACACCATACCTTCAAAATATAGACCACAAAGATCCCATGCATGCAGTCAATACCTTTAATACCTTTTTTACTAATGCTATCCAAACACTAGCTAGTCAGCTATCACCTAATAGCTTTACTTTACCTTCCTATAACTCAACCCCCACCTCCGTCCTTTTCATTTCTAACCTGTCCCAACAACATACATCCTAACCCTTATACAAAAATTAAAACCATGCTCTCCCTCAGCAAACCAACTACCTGCTGAATATCTTCAACTATCAGCCAAAGCTATTGCCTACCCCATTTCTATTCTGATCAACAGAACTATTAGCGAAGGGCACATCCCCAGCATATGGAAAATGTTCCATATTATCCCCTTCCATAAAGGTGGACACTCCACTGAACTCTCAAACTACTGCCCCATTGCCCTCCTTTCTCCTTTGGCAAAGATCATGGAGAAATGCATCCATAGGCAATTACTCAACCACTTAATCCAAAATAACTTACTTTCCAGTTGTCAACATGGTTTCAGACCTTCACACAGCACTACCATTACCCTCCTTTCCTTTACTGATTGCATTAACAAAAAACGCAACATTAATAATATTTCCTCTGCACTATTTATTGACCTGTCTAAAGCATTTGACATAGTAAATCACCAGAGTCTCACACGAATACTCAGATGCACTTTCCATAAAATTGTTCCAGTCCTACCTAGATAAAAGACAACAGGCTGTACTATGGCACAATACTCTATCCACCCTCGTGCTCGTTACCCTTGGTGTCCCTCAGGGCTCCACCCTAGGACCTCTCCTCTTCTCCATATTTATTAATGACCTTCATCTAGCCATCCCCCAGGCCACATGCATAAAATATGCTGATGACTCCACACTGATATGCTCAGCCACATCCACTTCTGAACTTTACTCTCTTACCCAGAAGGTACTTAACACAGTTGAACAATGGTTCACACAGCGTTGCCTTCTCTTGAACCCCAATAAAACTAAACTCTTCCTCTTCAATCCTACTCACAAGTCCTCTCCTTTTGATTTCTCAGTTACATCCACCAATGGTACCATTATATCACCAGACCCAACCACCAGACTACTTGGCATAACCATTGACAACAATCTGAACTTTGACACCCATATCAACAATACTATAAAAACTGTCAACAAAAATCTTGGCGCTTTCTATAGGATTAAACCCTTCCTTTCACCTACAGCCAAAACAACTGTAGCTCACACTCATCTAATCTCTACACTCCTCTATGCCTCACCCATTTTTACAAACCTATCTAAAAATAACCTTAGCAAACTGGAAATGTCCTACAATAACATTGCCAGCTTCGCTACAGGCAACCCATTTAGAACCCACCATTGCATTAAGATAAAGCAGTTAGGATGGCTAGAACTACAAAACCTGATTAAATTCCACCAACTAACCATTGCCCATAAGACTCTTTATAAACCTTCCTGTACTCCTGTACTATCTACCTTCATCACCCCCTATAAAAATCTGAAGTCCTTACGTTCTTCTCACAAACGTCTTATACAAACCTCTAAACCTAACAACAGGGCTGGAGATTCTCTCTTCTCCAGTGCTTCTCCCCAGTGACCTTTCCTCACTTGCCTCTTTATCACTCTTCAAAAACAGATTAAAACTTTTCCTCAGAACACACTGGTTATGCCCTTGTACTAAACCTGACTAATCATCTATCTCTTCAAACTTGGCTCTGCCTACCCCATACTTCTCATGAACTGCTAGACCTTCCTTATTAACTATAAATACCATCTCCCTCTGAAATCATAATTTCCAACCTCTTTGGTTATTTATTTTAGAGTGAACTTTCTATCTTTATAGTACTATACAATACCCTGTCTTCTTTATTTTATTTCTTTATTATGCATTTTAACTGTATGTTATATTGCACCTGCATTTTGCACTGTTTATGATTTTTGCCCTCACTGAAAATTTCTGTGTTAACCTGTAATATGCATTGTATATATCACTGTGGTTGTTATTTTGTTATTTGTTGTTGTTTTCTTGTTTACGTCTTGGAGCTTATCTCCCTGGGCCTCTACTGAAAATGGACATGTATCCAGCTAGACTAGCCCGGTCAACAAATGTAAAATAAAATAAATAAATAATTATATATATATATATATATATATATATATATATATATATATATATGGATCTACTATGGTTGATTGAAAACTCACTTGACTGAAAATGAAATTACTAAGACCACTTCACTGAAAGCTCACTTCACTGAAAACTCATTTCTTTGAAACTCATTTCATTGAAAGTTATAAATGGCCTTTTCCCCACTGTAGTGCGACCCTGGAGGTAGTATATAAAGTAAGGGGGGTGGGGGGCACAGCCCCCCACATATTATAAACATTTTAATCTATATACAGTGATACAAGTGCAATAAATAACTGTTTCCAAAAAAGAATATATAACCAAGGTATGTGGGGGGGGGGGCTGTGCCCCCTCCCCCTTACTTTATATACTAACTCCAGGGTCACACTACAGTGGAGAAATGGCCATTTATAACTTTCAAAGAAATGAGTTTCAGTCAAGTGAGTTTTCAGTGAAGAGAGCTTTCAGTGAAGTGGTCCTAGTAATTTCATTTTTACTCTTTGTTTTAATTTGTTAGTTGGGATATTTTGCAGTCACCTTAATGATAATAGACATCAGCTGGGCATAACAACCCTGTGTTTCTTATGCTTAGTCAAACACTCTGCTTCTGCTATGCTGATGAGGTCATAGCAAGGCTGAAATATGCATATCTATAGCTAGTGGGTTTTGGCTTTATTGGCCTAAAATTGTCCATTAAAATGACTTCAAACGTAAAAGTCATGGGCAATCAGAATTGCCATATAACTGAAACACCTGATGTCCATTATGGTCATTTGCATATATCCCGTGTGCCTCTGTCACAGGAGGTTTGGGAGGTCACTCATTGGAAGTTCTAGCTTGGCTAGAGTTTTCATTAAGTTTTTACTGATTGTTTTTTCAGTGTGACCTTCTTACTCTTTGTTTTAATTTGTTAGTTGGGATATTTTGCAGCCACCCTAATGATAGTGGACATCAGCTGGGTATAACAACCCTGTGTTTCTTATGCTAAGTTAAACACTCTGCTTGTGCTATGCTGACAAGGTCATAATGATGCTGAAATATGCATATCCATAGCTAGTAGGGCTTGGCTTTATTGGCCTGAAATTGTCCATTAAAATGACTTCCAACGTAAAAGTCATGGGCAATCAGAATCACCAACTAGCTGAAACAACTGATGTTTATAAGGGTCATTTGCATATATCCCATGTGCCTCTGTCACAACAGGTTTGGGAATTCACTCATTGGAAGTTCTAGCTTGGCTGGAGTTTTCATTTAGTTTTTACTGATTGGTTTTTCAGTGTGAACTTCTTACTCTTTGTTTTAATATATATATGTATACATATATATATATATATATATATATATATATATATATATAGATAGATACATACATACATACATACATACATTTATAAAAGTTGTGCTGAATATTAACGTTTGAATTCAAATAGTGCATGTTTGCCGATCTGTGTTTCTTCTGCATTTGTGCTACTGGATGCATATATTATGTTGGTGCACACCCAGTTACTAAACAAGTAAGGTGAATGAGAGGGTTAATCTTTTGGCACAATTACTTTTATGATTTGCACTTTCTTCATATGCTACATAATCTCATGCTGTCTCTCTCTCTCTCTCTCTTTTTTTTTTTTTTTTAGGAACCCAGTGAGGCCACAGAGTTGTTGACTGCCTCAGATGAGAAGGAGTCAAGCAGTGACACATACCATGAATGAAGCAACTTTCTTTTCCGACATTCAGAAGCAATGTTAGCTAACTTCCCTGTCCTGTGTGTGATATGTCTCTTACCTGTATGTGTGATATGCATAGAATGTATTTGTTTGTTTGTGAAAATGGATTAAAATTCACATTTCAGATTCCATACTAGATACAAAATAATGTTTACTGTATTTGAAGCCTGCTTTAATTACAACATAGATCTAGTTACAGCAATGACATAATTGAGTTGCACTCTTGCTAGTACATAGTTAAAAACATGTTATATTTGTAAGTGAATTTAGATGTCGGTTTGTTAATGCTGAAATATAATATCCAGAATTGCTTTACTTTCCTGCAAAAAATGTTGTAAATCTTTATGTTTTCCTGTTATTACTTGTTTAGTCAACTATACATCCTATGCCTGCACTGAAAAGTTAGGTGTAAGGTGTGATGTTCAATGAAAAAAAATATTTAAGAATACTGCCTGTTACTGTCTTCTGTAACATTTCTTTCCTGTAATGTTATTGTATATTGTTTCAAACACTGTTTACGTGAAATATGCACATACGTATCTAGAACAACAATAAAAGTATGTGTGTTCAGCAGAAATGAATATTTGTCTATCCCACTATCATTCATTTTCCTGAATGTAAAAACTAATAATAGTTTGACAAGCTCTTAGTTTTGCAAAGACATGGACTATAAAGTAAGCTTTTTGAAATTTGAAAAGTGATGGAAAATGCAGGTATTGAGTGAGGTGAAATTCTACAGCTGGAATTCCGCCAGGTGCAGATTGCAGAGTTATTTTTGACGATTCTTTTCTTTTCTTATAGTTTGACACAGCAATTTTAGTTGTTTCACTGAATGAGTTCTGTACAAGACAAATTAGACTTGAATTCAGAACATTCAGATTACAAGAAAATATTCATACTTCCTCTTGAAAAAGCTGTGATATAACATCACCGTAGAGCCTGTTAAGATGTCGTTTAAGCTTCTGATACACGAGCTTTTACACCAAAACTAGCTGAGTGTAGGGAACTTTGGCTGAAATCCATTATTGATTTTTTTTTCTTAGTTTGAAGAAAAACGTAAGCAATCATGGATATATTTTTATTTGTTAATCCTGTTGAGCTTTTCCATTTTTTATACATTTTTTACTCATCTGAGCTTACCACAAGCCTTCCCACTTCTGTAATGGGTATTTGACCCCTAATTTCCAGGATGAGATCCAGACATCATGGGAGGATCATCGAAATGGACACCATGTGGTTCTATGTATACTTGGTTCAAATCCTATTCAGGCAACTTTCATACATGCTTGCAAATGTGAGGGCCCGCTAAACCTTCTCTTGTGGTTATGGCCATATGCAGTGAAGGCTGCATATGAACATTGTCAGTATCAAACACACATCTGCTCTATAAACTACTCCCTTCCCTCTTGACTCCTCCAGTGCCTTATTGATCACAATCAGGGCATTTTAACTTTAATTCAAAGATGCAGTCTGATCTTCTCATAGGTTCATAAGTGTATACTAGGCTAACAATCATTAGGGTCATTATAAAGCCTAGCAGTGCAACCAGAATGTGTCCCACAAATTTGATTTGTATAGCTGGTGATTTACTGACTGCCTCTGTCCATCAGAGACATAGGATCCATGCTAATCGGAGCATTGTCTGTGGTAATAGCAAAATCTGTCTTTTCTTGATTTATTTGGAACATGTTTCTTAGCTTTATTATAAATTAGAGCATTGTCTTCTAACTACTTTATAAAAACTGTTATTCTAAAAATATGTTGATGTCGTGGAGAGCCACAACCTGTCACTGCAACCAAAAGGAGTAAGGCATGAAGTTAATCCTGTACTGTACATCAGTGAACTACAGATCAGAGATAGTCACATACACTTAATTAACACGTCTACTGGTCATTTGGACCAACATCATTTTAACCTACTCCTATATCTTTGGGAAGAGTGATGAAATCTGGCACTGCTGGAGAGAATTCATGGTGACAAAGGGGGAAGGGACATATGACGTCTCTACATATTTAAGAGCTACTTTTCCTTCCGTGCCAGTTTACTGAGACTGAAGACACCTTGGAACTGAATTCTGATCATTTTTCCATAGGAAATCACTGCCAGAGTGGCTTCTTAATATGCACAGTTAGTGATATATTTGTGCAATTTTCTCTTTTTTCATGTTTGTAGAACAGCATAATTGGTATATAGATGTTTTGGGGAAGGGGTGCTTGACTTCCATATTGGGAGATGCAAGGGTGTTTGGCTTCCTGCAAAAATTGCTTGTAGTTTAGTTTTTTACACTTGTGTCCTTCTGACATTACTTTTTTTGGCATTGAGGAGCCCTGGGTGTTTGAAAATCAAGTTTTAGTAGTGGAACCAGGAGATTCCGATTTGCACAGAACTTTCCACCCCATTTCAGTTGAGAATGGAACCAGACATGCACAGAGTGGCAGGAAATTCTAACTGGTGCACTGCAGTACCACAAAATGTGCTCAACAAACATACGAAATATGGACTGAGAAATAGACTAGTATTATAGTGTTATCTGTTCACTAACTTAAATACTGAGAATCCAGAGAGCATTAGAGATCAAATAGATTTATGACTAAATATATTTAAATTACTTCGTTTAGAACATATGGGGCAATTTCACAATTTTTAATAAACTTGCTTACATTAATTTTGTATCAACCAAGTTAGAATTGATTATTTTAATTGGAGACATTCAATGCTCATAGGATCATAGGCAGTTACCAGGTTAATGGCCCTGAGGCCCTTACAAGCCTAGCCAAGAGTTTATCCCCAAAAAAAGAAATCTCAGTCAGCACCTGTCACCCCTGTCAAAGATGGACACAGGTGGAACCCCTAGGACAAATTTGTGGTTTCCCATCCACTTATCAAGGTTGCTCTTGAAGAGGGTCAGCGAGGTACTCTGTATGACATGTATGGGAAGTCTATTCCAGAGGAGGGCAGCCTCTGGGACACAAACCTGTCTCTCCAGCAGGTTCTGTTAATGTCACATATTAGATTTAGGGCTTTTCAGTGGGTAATGCATGAGGTGTTAGACTTACGGATATGGAGCATCTCTAGGAGGGCAGGGTTTGAATTTGCCTTGTAGGTGAGACACAGATCACCTCTGAGAAATCTGTATGATACTGAGTAGAGTGATAGTGATTTGAGTCTGTCCACATAGGATAGGTGTTGGAGGCCATGGATTCTCTTTATGAAGTAGTTATGTGGCCTTTCCAGCTGGTGCAGGTACTTGGACAGGTGCATACCAAATGGGACGTTATACTCAATTATTTGTCTAATGAGGGAGTAGTACAGAGAGGTAACAACCTCCTTTTTTCTGGATGCAATCCCTTTACTTATGAGATGAACCAAGTAAAAGGCTTTTCTGACCACTACCACTACATGATGGTTGGATGTGAAATTGTTGTTAATCTGAGTATCCAGGTCTCTCGCCACAGGATGCATGCTTACGGGGTTGCCATTAATGTGGTAATCAGTGGGCGCCATGATTTTACCAAATGGTGTGATAAAAAAAATGTTGCATTTAACTTAAGGCCATGACTTTGGCACCAGTCATTTGTTGCTGTGAGACCCTCTTGCAGTATGTTCACATCATTTGGGGAGTCAATGACAGCACCCAACTTGCAGTCATCTACAAACTTAGTCAGCCACAGGCCTTTTATCTTTGCTTGGATCTCTGAGCACTAGATGCCAAACAGTAGGAGTCCCAGGACAAACCCCTGGGGAGCACCACTACTGACAAGTCTACTGTCAGATGGGGGGGCAATTATTTTGACCTTGTGGGTCCTATCGGTGAGCCAGTTGGCCACTCATCTTATGAGATAGGGATTTAAGCCAAGTTGTGTTAGCTTTTCGATGATGCCCAAGTGGGGGATTGTGTCAAAGGCCTTGGCCAAGTCAAGGTAAGCTGTATGTATTGACTTTCCCCTCATCCAGGGCCTAGGTGACAGTCTCAAAGAAGTCAACCAGGTTCAACAGACAAGATCTGCCTTTCACAAATCCGAACTGGGTGGGGTCAATTGCTTTGAGATTGCCTATGCCCTTGTTTATGAGATCCTTAATAATACACTCCATGGCTTTACAGCTCAGACTTGTCAAGCTAATGGGGTGATAGTTTCCAGGGTCAATAGTGGCACCACCTTTGTGCAAAGGGATGACAATGGCAGTTCTCCACTCTGCTGGAATGAAGCCTGTATGTAGGCTGTGGTTTGACTAGGGTGCTCAATGGCAAAGCTAGTTCTTGCTGGATATGGTGCAGAATACAGCCTGGGATACTATCAGGTCCCACGGAAGCTGTGTTCTTTGCCTTGGATAGGGCCTTTAACACTCAATCTTTGGAGATGTGAGGTGCAGGAAAAGTATCAGGGAGGATGAATGGACATTTAGGGGTGATGGGGTGTGAAGTGTGTGCTGAACCTTTCTGCTAGCAGGTTGGCTAAGTCAACAGGATCAGTGTAAGTGATACCGTTAAGTACTAATTCAGAGCAAACCTGGGCTTTGCCATGGAGGTTTCTGATGTAACTGAAGAAGACTTTGCACTTTCCCTTTGTTTTGGAGGCTAGTTTCAATTCACATTTGGAGGTTTTCACTAGTGATCTAATTTGCTTGTTGAGATGAAAGAGGGAGTTTTTCCAGTTTAGAATGTGTTCCTTTTTACCATTCGACAACAATTTCTTCCTTTTGTTGTAAAGTCTGTTGATAGAGAATGTCCACCAAACAGGTTTGTGTTTCTTTGAAGAGCAGGTTTAAGTTCTGTTGGGTATGGCTGAGTCCATGTAGTTGTAGAGTTGCTTGTATACTGCATTGGCGTAATGTTCAGCATAGTTGTCTGCATCCTCTGAGGGGGGTGAGTGTGCAGCTACTGATATCCTCCCTTAGGAGGTTATAGTCAGCATTTGAGAAGTTTTTTTAGCCTGGTTACAGCTGGGGTGGCATCCTGAGTCATGGAGCGGGGGTCTATAGCTGGCTATAACTTGGATGGGTGTCTTGCCAACTGTCAGTTGTGCATGGATTAGTTCATAGGTTCATAGGTTCATAGGTAGATACCAGGCTAGCGGCCCAAGGGCCTATGTAAGACTAGCCAACAAGGTTCCCTGGCTTACGCCACCCAAGAAAGTTATATTCCTGTGCCACTGTCGAGCAGAGACACAGAAGTGATCCCCAGGGTGCATTTCCTATTTCCCATCCACTCGTCAAGATTTTTCTTGAAGAGTGCTAATGAAGAACTTTGCTTGACATAGATGGGTAGCCTGTTCTAGAGTATGGGAAGTCTCTGGGACAGGAATCTATCCTCCCAGCATGTCCTGTTTATTGTGGTGACAAGGTTTAAGTCCCTAGAGCATGTAGCTCAGAGGGATTGGGATTTCTTTAGGTGTAGCATGTCCAACAGCTCTGGGTTTGACATAGCTTTATATGTTAGGCAGAGATCACCTCGGAGTAGGTGATATGCTATGGAGTAAAGCTGGAGTTTTTTGAGGCGGTCAGTGTAGGGCATTTGTTTGAGGCCAGTAATCCTCTTTGTGAGGTACTTCTGTGGTCTTTCCAGCTGCTGCAGATGCCTTGTGAGGTACATTCCAAAAGGGGCGTTGTACTCTATAATGGGTCTAATGAGTGTCAAGTAGAGGAGAACAATTACCTCTTTTTTCCTGGATGATATCCCTTTTATGATGAGGTGTGCCACGTAGAAGGACTTCCTGACTACTGTGGCAATGTGACTATCAAAGGACAGACTACTATCCACCTGGGTCCTAAGGTCTCTTATCACGCATTCGGTGTTAAGTAGATTGCTGCCTATGTGGCAGTTCATGGGTACAGAGTTTTTACCAAAGGGGATGACACTTCACTTTTTGGCATTGAACTTGAGGCCATGGCTCTGACACCAGGCATCTGTCTCAGCGAGGCCCTTCTGTAGGATGTCCACATCATTTGGGGACTTGACTATGGCTCCTAGTTTGCAGTCATCTGTGGACTTCATTAGCCAGAGGCCTTCTGTGTTAGCCTGTACTTCAGAGAAGTAGATACCAAACAAGAGAGGTCCCAGGACGGAACCCTGTGGTACTCCACTTGTCACTGGTTTAAGGTCAGATTTGGTGTCTGCAACTTTTACAGTGTGGGTTCTGTCAGTGAGCCAGTTGGCAACTCATCTTGTGATGTAGGGATTTCTACCTACTTTAGTAATTTAGCTATAATTCCAGAATTGGGGATGGTGTCGAAAGCCTTGGCGAGGTCAAGATAGGCTGTGTGAACCACCCTACCCTTATCTATGGCTTTGGTGACTGCCTCAAAGAAGTCGATCAGGTTCAGGAGGCATGATCTGACTTTCACAAACCCGAACTGGGTGGGATCCAGAGTTTGGAGGTTATCAATGTCTTTGTTTATGAGTTCCATGATGATATGTTTTATGGCCTTGCAGACCAGGCTCATCAGACTAATAGGTCGATAGTTTCCAGGATCAGTGGTGGCTCCCCCTTTGTGGAGTGGGATAACTGTTGTTGTGCACCATTAAGTGGGCACAAAGCCTGATGCAAGGTTATTATTGAACATGGTGCTTAAGTGGGGAGCCAGTTCATTCTGAAGTTCATGTAAAATGCAGCCTGGGATGTTGTCTGGTCCCATGGATGCTGTGTTTTTGGCTTTAGAGAGTGCAGCTTTTACCTGCATAGTTGTTATTACAGGGGCTCTGCATTCTTCTTGTATAGATATGGGCCCAATAGTGGGTGAGAGGGGGGTAAAGTTAGCACTGAACCTGTCTGCCAGGATGTTGGCAATATCAGTTGGTTCTGTATTTTTCATGTCTTTGTGCTGTAACTCAGAGCAGATCTGGGTGTTGCCATCGAGATTCTGAACATAGCTATAGAATGCTTTGTGGTTGCCCTTGGAATTAGTGGTGATTTTGTTTTCGTAGCTAGCTTTGGAGGATCTTATAAGGGATCTCAGCTTCTTAATGAGGCTGACCAGAGAGCTCCTCCACGCATGGGATTTTACTCTCTTTTGCAACAGTTTCTTCCTTCTGTTGTACAGTTTGTTTATGGCAGGGGACCACCAGATTGGCTTCCTTTTTTTGAGGATAGCATCTTGGTTTCTTTTTGGGATAGCACGATCCATGCACTAGTGTAAGTGCTTATAGAGTGCATTTGTGTAGGATTCAGCAGTTGTAACTGTATTGTTCATCTGCATGGGTGTCATGAACTTCACCACTTCTGTCCAACTCATTCCCTCCAGTAGAGCTCTTTTGAGTGTGCACCTTTAACTCCTAGTGGGTGTGGCTTCAGCATTTAGAAATTAAAGTTATCACTTTACATTTTTAACAAATACCCATTGACAGAGATCATATATAAATACAATTGTGTTTGCTATCATGTATGCTTCAAGATAAAATTTTCCAATACCTTGTATGTAACATGGTTTTGGAATTATTAATGCAAATATGAACAGGCAATATCTGATGCCTAGAGGAGCAGTAGGGTGTAACTGCAGAAACGCCTGGAGACATCACGAAGTTAGCTTTGGAGAAATGTTTTACTGTGGTTTCCTTAATGGGGGTTGGGGGCGGGATGTGGATATCAAGGGTGATTAGCTTATGGTTGGATCGGACCAACGAGGAGTTGACTTCAGGTGTGGAACACAGATCACTCATGTTGGTAATGACTAGGTCTAGGATATTGTTGCCCCTGGTGGGGGTGTGAATAAGTTGATCCAGGGCATTGGAGTTTATGAATTCCAGAAACCGTTGAGCTAAGGAGTTGGTACATGAGGAGTTTTCCCAGTTAATGGTGGGGTAGTTGAAGTCGCCCATTATTAGGGTGTTTGGCTGAACCCTAATATTTTCCAATACATCAAGAAAAGAGGAGTGGGAATCCTGGGGCATGGTGGGGGATCTGTAGCAAGCTACAATTTGGTTTGCAGTTTTGCTCAGAGTTAGTTGCACTTGGATAACCTCAGATGCATTATGCTGAGCAACTAGCCTGGAGGTGTGGATATCCTTAATAAATATGGACACACCTCCGCCTTTGGTGTTTCGGTCCAGGTTACATGGCCGAAAAGTGTGGTATGAGTTATAGCCTGGTAGTGCAGGGGTGCTCTCTGGAGCCTTGAACCAGGTCTCAGTCACTGCACAGATATCGATGTTTTCCATTTTAAGGAGTGCCTCGAGTGAGTGCATTTTGAGATTTAAACGTCTAGCATTGAGTAGCATTACCTTCAGTTTTTGCTTGCCTGTTCCTGTTATGGTGGTGAATTTGTTATTTGAACCTTGCCTAAAAAAGTCACTATAGGGGCAGCAAGAGCCTTAGCCAGTATCTGGAATCCCAGAGGCGACAGGTGCAGGCCATCTGTGGCAAAGCATCGTGGTCTGTCGACCATGTCATCCCAAGCAGACAGATACTGGATCCCCTTAGAATGACACCAGAAGCTTAGCCAATTGTTGAAGTCAATCATTTTGTCCTTGTACTGCGGTATAATTCTGGGCGATGGCAGAATGCTACTCAGGGCTTGGGTCATACCTGCCTGGGCTACAAGATCGGAGAGCTCTTCCATGTCTCTTTTCATGTAGTCCAGGGAGGTACGTCTCAGGTCATTCACACCAGCATGGACATTGACAGAGTCATATTTGTACTTGTTGTGGAGTGACCTGAGTGCATGGGTCATGTGGCGGATCCTGGCAACTGACAGGCAGCTGACAGTAACCTTCTCCTTGTTTAGCCCAGTGAGTGGGACATCAGTGTGCCTGACTATAGAGTCACCTATGACTAGTGTGTTGGGTATGTTGTTTTGCCTTATTGGCTGTGTTTGAGTGGCACACTGAGTCTGTGGGCTATGTGTCATTTGGCTTGTGTTGGGAGATGGAGGTTGCTTGCGTTTCTGCTTTGGAGGTCTCTGTTGCTTAGACAGATTATTATTGAGAGCCTCCATAAATGTTTTTGTGTTACTATGTGTGGATTTTGGTGGTGTAGATTTAGTGAGACTATGCAATGAGTGTGGTGTGGTGCAAATGTTTACCTTCTCCTCATGACTGTCAAGTTCAGTCTTGGTTGGGGAGACCTTTACCTCCAGTTTGGCTAGATAAGTGCATCTCTCACAGGTTGTAGTGTTGGGTGGTGGGAGGAGAGGGTTTTCTGTGTACATGAGGCAATTTCTACATTGCCTCAAGATGCCCAGATTCATCAGATAGACAGGAGAGAGCACTGGGAGCTGACCCCTGGACATGCCTGAATAAAAAACTTTTTTCCTCTAGATAAGTGAAGAAAGTGAGTACAAGAGCTGTTTTTCTCTAAGCAAGTGAGAAAAGTAAGTACAAAAACTGTTTTCCTCGAGGTAATGAGGAAGATTGAGTGCTATAGTAATTAGTAGCTTATTTAGTGCTTACAATTTCTGAACAAGTGCTGAGCATGAATAAGCAAATTTAAGTGCTAGAACTAAGAATCTGTATCAGCACTAGATGAGTTACAGGACAGAAACCAGTGCAAATGCAGGCTTTCAAATCAGAAAGTTGAGAGAGATGGAAGAAATTGCCCAAGCGGCCAATAACTACAATTTCTAGGCCAGAACCACTCCTTATGTGATAGACAGGTTACCTAGTGCTTACCACTCCCACTGATAAACTAGAAGGCTTCCCTCCAACACAGAAAGGCTTGGGGGGGCTCAGAAGATTACATGCAGTCCTGGATACAGCAAATCTGTATCTGGAACACTAGTTACAGGAAAGGTAGGAAACAGGCTTACAGTTTTTTTTTTTTTTTTTTTAAAGAAAAGTAGCAAAAACAGTAGTAAAAAACAATTCACTTGCAGTGCAAGCTAGCACACTTGAGAATGTAGCAATATTAGACCAAGCACAGTTTAAAAAATGCAATTAAATTAAAAAGGACTAAAAGCAAGTGCAGAAAGAGTTTATTAGGTAGAATGTGGTAAAGAGATGGGACTGGGGGAGTGTCCCAGATCAAATCTACAGTGGGGCGGGCAACTGCAAAAGCCACCGAATTTAAACTACAAACCAAAAATAGGGATGGTGTGTGGGACAAAACAGTTTCAACAGAGATCTTAGCAACAACTAATAGTTTGTTTGTTTGTGTCTTTCTGCTTTTCCTGGTTAGAGGTCACCACAGTGGAACTCCGGTCCGCTAATGATTGGTAGTTGATTTTTACATGCCGAGTTACCAGCCTTGATGCACAACCTTCAATGAAGGTACACCCATTCACGCATGTCCCCACGCAGAAGACACTCTAGCTGAGAACCGAACCGGACAGCGTCTTACTGTGAGGCGACAACACTACTGCAGCACCACCATCTAACAGTGCAAACTCTAAAACCAAAAAAATATACTCAGCTCTGTATATTTGCAGATCAGTCTCTCAGAACAGTGAGTCAACAGTTTTAACAGAGATCTAAGCAACAATTAACAAACTCTATAACCAAAAAATATATACTCAGCTCTGTATATTTGCAGATAGTCTAGAAGGCAGTCTCTCAGAACACAAGTTCCAGCAATTAGTTCAAGTGCATCATGCTGGCAAACCAGTCTGGAAGTGTGCCTATCCTTAATGAAGATAGAGAATCCACCTCCCTTAATCTTTGGATTACTGGGATATGTTTTGCCAACTTAGAAGAAAATATTTCAGTATTTCTTGAACCTTGAAATCAACCTGTTAAATTAGCTTAAGAGAAGGGAACTAACAAAGTAATGCAGAAAATATGTCCGTAGCCTTCCTTACAAAGTAGGTAGATAACTGCAGGGAAACTGACTGGAAATATTTGGGAAATGAATGGAGAAATAAAACACAGAAAGAAGAAAGGAAAGTATGATAGAACTGCGGCCAGTCAAATCTTGGATCCAATAAGTAGCAATGTACCACACACTTCTAATAGCCACTGACACTGTGAAGAAGAACCTGAGAAAACTGAGGTCATTACAACAACATGGTGTATGGAAAAGAGAGAAAAGGATGTCAACTTAGAATAATAGGAATTCAGTAGAAAGTAATGGGAAATTACATAAGGCTAATAAATAGATAATTTCATGGAGAAAACCAAACACTTATAATGTCTTATAAAAAATTGAGATATGCCACTTATTCATCACTAGCCTACACAGGGATTATACACCAATCTTATCCTACAACAAATAATATAACAATAAATGTGAAGAAACATAGCCTTAAGATGGCAGACAGGGGCTGAATTGCTGATGGACAGCAAATGACGAAGTCCCTACATTATATCATTGCACATTTGTTGTAGCAATGGCAACCAGCTGGGTGACTATGAATACATGGTGAGGATTCCTTAAGGAAGAGCAGTGCTAAAGTGTCAGACAGAACCTTGGAATTCAGAATAAATAACTATCCAAGCATAAAAGTTCATGAAGAACCACAACTGCTGTGTCAGGCCACATCACAGAGAGTGTTACAGTAAAAGAACTGACATTATACAAAGGAATGAGTGACTCAGTAAATCTCTGAGCTATTACTGATCCCTTTCCCTAGACCAGACTACAGGGTCTTAATAATTCCACCACTGTTTGTCTTTTGTGTGTCTCTGTATGACTCTGAGCAAGTCACTTAAAACAATGCTCCCATATTTTCCCTGAAGAAAGGACACATGCATTCATGGAGCTTACCTGCTCAGCAACTAAATAAATATATGATTAAGCCAAAGAGTAGCTGGAAGTTCTGTAAAGAGAAAAAGAGAATAGTTAAAACGAAAAAGGCAGAGAACAGCCAGTGCAGAATTAAGAAAGCAGAGGAGGAAACAGAAGGGCGCATCAGCCAAAGTGAGGAAACAGTATGCAAACTACATTAGCATGACAATTTAAACTCAAAAATGTAACACGGATCTAAGCTGACTCTTCCATAAAGAAAATGAGGACTTAGAAACAATATTAAACACCTGCTCATTAGCTGTTCAAAAGAAAGAAAGAAATATATTTTTTAGAATCTAAAAACATCCATGCTTTTAGGAGGTGGTGAGGGTTCTGATCTATTTAAAGCCATACATGCACATACAGGGCAGAAATTTTATACCAACCCCTATTTACTGGAATTATTGCAGGCAGTAAACTGGGAAATTTGACAAGTCTCCTGTTTTATTGTTTCCATTCAGATAATTTTTTTTTATTGTTGGAGAAGAAGGTTATTGACCTCTGAATGCCCTACTCTACTGCACATGGGAAGGGAGGATTATATAAACACATCTTTCTAAAAACAATTGTGCAAAACTAAGTGAATGAGGGGATGGGTGTTTGCAGATTCAGTGAATGTTTGTTGACTTATTTTATTCTTGGTATTAAAATTTATCTTTATGGAGATGATAACTGGTCTCGTGTCACATACGTAATTATCAGCTGTGGTGGCAATAGAATTTACAATGTCAACAGCAGCCATTCTGTCTGTATGTATCAATATGTGTTGAAAGTTACTCTGGAAAGCAGGATGAAAGCCAGAAATAAGACCAAGCTGAGCAGTGATGTGGGAGGTCCCATTTCAATAATTGTGATGAACTGGTGATTTTATAGTGTAGCATTTTTTTCTTGAATATGACACATTTTATTTCAAATGTATGAGGCAAGAGTATATTTAAGATATGAACATGTATCTTTAACTTTCTTGATGGACATTTTTCTCTATACATGTGTTTAAATGCGCAGATGTGTTTATGTGGACCAATATGTATATTGCATTATGAAGCTGAATTAGATAAACCCCGGGATTCATGAAGCTCGGCGCAAGGCCGACGTTAGGCTTGCGCCAACCATGCTGCGTATAGATGGTGCAGTAGCGCCAAATATATATTAATGAAGGCGCGCTGCCGCCACAGCCACATGCATAGGAAATGAGCGCAAGTGCACTGGGCGTGTCGAAGTGCCGCACGGAGGCGTGGAAATGTCAGCTGTCGACATGCATCCTAAAATGCTTCAATATAACAATTTGCCTGCAATAGTAATCACACCTGTCAGTGTCCATGGATACTGAAACGTATGCAAAGCATGCAAGACAGTTCCTGTGAACACAAAATTAAGAAGCAAACACAAATGCACGGTAGAAAATATCGAGTCTTCATCCCTCGAACAAATGACATTGAAAACCATGTGCCCGTATTCTAAGGCAGTGTAGATAGTTATACCAAGTGGAAGTGAAACGCATCATGTTAGCGTGCCACCAATAGCTACGCCTAGCCCAGTGGTCAGGGTTACCAGCTATCCCACATTGTGAGGGATAGTACACAGCTGGGCAGATGTCCATACCAAAACCATGATAAATGTAAATATCTAGCGACTGTATGACAGAATTATATCCCACAATGCATGTAATAGTCACATACAATAGGTATGTCCATATGTAACATACCACATGTAACAAGAAATAGAATAAGCAAGAAAACAAAACAGAAGGAGCATTTAAATTGCTACAACAATAAGCTAACATGTAGGCAGAAAGGAAAAGTATTATCCGTAGTGCTGACTGTGGGTATGTGTTGTCCTGTAAAATCAGATATGTGTCCGGAATATATCCCATCCTGGACATATGAAAAGGTGGCACCCTACCAATGGTCAGAGCAGTCGGCCAAAATCCGCCCATATGCGGTCCAAGCCGTACTTGTCAGGATGTGTCACAGTTGAACGGTTATAACCCGGATGTACCAACCATGTCATGAAAGTTAAGTATGGGCGTGTACCTATGTGCGTGATGTACAGCATGTGGAAGGTGAAACATGCCAGGGTAGTCCACACAACCAGACAGGTACCTGACATATGTAGTGTATGCAATGTGTTCCCTTGACCGTGTCATGGGCCATCAACCAAAGAAGTGATGGATGGAGTGTCAGGAATATGTGTGTGGGGGGAATGGGTAATGGTATAATCCACAAAGGCGAGACTGTGTTGGATGCAGGATAGGTGAACTGGAGGTGTATGAGGGAGCAGTGGGTGAATCAGAAAGAAACACAAAGAGCAAGTATACACATCTGCAATACAACCTGACAGGCCATACTGTAGAACACAATCACACAAATATATGAATATTAAAATGTGCGATACAAATGTACAGAAACGTCACCGGCACATACCCACAGAATGGTCTGGATGGAACTGGCCCATTCAAATGCAACACACCTGGATGCATAATTGAATACCCATCATCCCCTCCACAGCACACAACCTGCCCCCATACCTGAACGTCCACCAAATCCAGCCATACTCGGCCTACTAGCTTGGCGCAGCCATATCTACACATAGTGACCACTACTCATATGTAGTAGGCAGTGTCACCCTAGGCAGTTTCAGGATTGCAAACTATGTATCCCTTGCATGTAAAACCCCAACACATTTTTGTAAAGCCAAAAGAATGGACGGTATTGGTCTTGTTCAATTTATGGATATCCCTCACGGGATAAGTAACCTGTGTAAACATCAGACTGGGTATCAGGACACGATGTCCAGTCCTGTAGACATCCGGCCACAAGTTGAATGTGCAGTTAGTGGTGCACGAGACTGTCCAGCCCTAGACGGTCATGCAGAACCTACTACCCAGGATCAAACATCTGCCCGTGATGCATGTCTCCCCACATGAATAATCGAGAGAATATATTGTACACATTCGCATAGTGGCACTTGAAAATAGGGTGATTAAGGCGCTGACATAAACAGGGTACCTCCTGACCCACTGTGTGAGGGACAGTCACTGTTTGGGTAGGTATGTCCTGACCAACAATGATACAATGGCAAATTTCCTGTGATTGTAGGAAATAACTATGTACCATACTTCATGTAACAGTTGCCTAAAGCAGTCATGTCTGGATATAAAATATGTAATTCATACAAGAAACAGACTAAGCAACTAAAGTGCTAAAGGAATAGGCTCTAAGCTAGGAAAATATTGAATGTTCTAAGCCCTGCACTGACCGTGGGTATGTGTTGGCCTAAACAATCTGGTGTCTCCAGAATATATCCCATCCTGTACATATGAAAATGTGGCAACCCTACCAATGGTCAGAGCATTCGCAGAATAACTGGCCAGCCTCTTAATCACTTTTACATTAAGAAGGTTTGTGGTCTGCACTCTTGTGGGAGAAGAAGCTGGACTCTGCCCTTCTGAGCTGGGAATTTCTGGTTAAAGGTTTATAGTGCCTGAATATTTGAACTGTATCTTACTGAAATTGGTACACCTTGTTTGCTGTAGCATAGACTAGATCCAGGCCTGCTGAATCTAGCTTTGTTTATATGCTTGTTGTTTGTTTGCTTGTTATTTCCCTGGAACGCTAATTCCACCTAATATGCGGCTTCTCAGTGCTTCTGTGGATCACTAGTGATATCTGCATTGCTTACTGTACTTATTTCCTTGTTTCACTTGAAAGAAAGTTACTGTTTGTCGTTTTTGCATTTAAATTCCCTGTAACACATTGCACTTAAGTTACCTGGCACTTGCTCACTAAAGCAATTATATAAGTCAGCACTAAAAATTAAAAGCACTACACCCTCACTCCCCACTGGCCCTGGTTTACAATTATTAAGGAATTCCCAATATTATTCTAGCATGTCCAAAGGTGAGTTGTCAATCTCCTCTAAGGTCCAGCTGGTGAATCTGGGAATCTTGAGGCAATGTTAGAACTGCCTCATGTACACAGACAACCCTCTCCTCCTCCCAACAAATTCCAACACATGTGAGAGATGCAACCATATAGCCAAACTGGAGGCTAAGCTCTCTCAACTCAGTACTGGCATAACCAGTCAGGAGGAGAAGGAAACCACACTCACTACAATTCCAGTCTCACATAGACCTACTACGACAGCAAACCAAACACATAATCACACAAAAACATACTCGGAGGCTCTAAATAAAGATCTGCCGAAGCAGCAGAGACCTCCAAAGCAGACACCCAAGCAGCCGCTACCCCAAAACAAAACATGTGCAACACATATCTCACAAAGCCAGTGTGCCAAACAGTCACAGCCCTTAAGACTAAACAACACACCTGATACACTTGTAATAGGTGACTCTATCATCAGGCACACTGACGTCCGCCACCAGGCTGAACAAGGAGAGGGTCACGGTGAGCAGCCTGTCGGGCGCTAGGATCTGCCACATAACACAAGCACTCAGGTCACTCCAAGGCAAGTACAAATATGACTCAGTCATTGTCCATGCTGGTGTGAATGACCTGAGATGTACCTCCTGGACTACATGAAAAGAGACATAAAGGAGCTCTCTGAGCATGTAGCCCAGGCCGGTATGACCCTGACCTTGAGTAGTATCTTACCCTCACCAAGAATGATGCCACAATATGAAGACAAGATGATCAATTTCAACAATTGGCTTAAGTACTGGTGTCATTCAAAGGGGATCCAATGCTTGTCAGCTTGGGATGATATGCTCGACAAGCCACGATGCTTCGCTAGGGACGGCTTGCACCTGTCACCCCTGGGCTTTTGGATATTGGCAAAGGCTCTTGCTACCCCCATAGTGCCTTTTTTAGGCAAGGCTCAAAAGACAAACCCACCTCCACAGGTATCACAAGGGATAAGAAACTAAGAGTAATGCTACTCAACGCCAGAAGTCTAAACCTCAAGATGCACGACTAAACTCTCCTTAGCATGGAGAACATTGATATCTGTGCAGTAACAGAAACCTGGTTCAGGGCTCCCGAGAGCACCCCAGCACTACCAGGTTATACCTCATACCATGCTTTTCAGCCCCAAAACTTGGACCGAACCAAAAAGGAGGGGGAGTATCGATATTCATCAAAGATACCCACACCTCCAGGTTGGTGGCAAAGCACGAAGCATCAGAGACTATCCATGTGCAACTAACAGTGGGTAAAACTGCCTTCCAGTTTATAGCCTGCTACAGACCACCCTCCCAAACCCAGGAACCCCACTCGGCCTTCCTGAGAACACTGGAAAATATGAAGGTCTCTCCAAACACCATTATATTGGGCAACTTCAACTACCCAAACATAGAGTGGGAGCATTACTCTAGCTCCAACACCCTAGCCCAAAGGTTCCTAGAATTTATAAACTCAAATGCTATGGAACAACTTGTTACTACTCCCACAAGAGGGGAAAACATACTGGACCTGATCATCACCAACATGGGGACTCTATGCTCCAGACCAGAAATGTATCCCTCACTGGTAAGATCAGACCATAAACTAATCTCACTGGATATCCACATCCCGATCCCACCCCCTGCCCAGAAAACCACAGTGAAAAACTTCTCTAAAGCAAATTTCACACTCCTCAAAACTAAGGTGGAATCCTTCAAAGCCCCCGGGCCTGTGGAAAATACGACCCAGACCGCAGAATCCTTTATAAACGCATTCTATGAACACCTTCAGGAATGTATGGATCATGCGATCCCAAATAAAACCAAGACCCAATCCTCCAAAGGCAGACGTCCTGTCTGGTGGACCCCAGCCATAAACAAACTATACAATAGAAGGAGGAAGCTACTAAATGATAGAGCAAAATCCCAAAAAGGGAAGGCATCACTGATCAGTATTAGCAAAAAACTACGGGCACACATAAAATTGTCTAAGGCCAGCTTCGAGAGAAACATTGCACAGGACACTAAGGATAATCACAAGGCTTTCTTTAGTTATGTTAGGAACCTGGGTGGTAACTCCCAGATATGCTCAGAATTAGTCCAAAATGACAAAAAATACACCGAACCCACAGACATTGCCAACATCCTAGCTGACAGGTTCAGCGCAAACTTCTCCCCCCACTCCCCACCAAAAGGGCAAATATCTATCCCAGCAGAGTGCTGCCCCCCTGACATCTCAGATGCTCAGGTAAGAGCCGCCCTCTCCAAAGCAAAAAACACAGCATCAATGGGACCAGACGGTGTCCCAGGCTGCGTCCTACATGAACTCCAAGAAGAGCTAAACCCAAACATAAAACTACTGTTCAACCTCAGCCTTACTACAGGATATGTGCCCAAAGAGTGGCATACAGCAACAGTGGTCCCTCTCCATAAAGGTGGTGCCTCAATGGATCCTGGAAACTATTGCCCCATAAGTCTGACTACGCTTGGTCTGCAAATCTATGGAAAGGATCATCATGGACCTCATAAATAAAGATATTGGGGACCTACAAACACTGGATCCTACCCAGTTCGGCTTTGTTAAGGGTAGATCCTGCCTCTTAAACCTGGTTGATTTCTTTGAAACAGTCACCAAGGCCATTGATGAGGGGAAGGTGGTCCACACAGCCTACCTGGACCTCACAAAAGCCTTTGATACAATACCCCACTCGGACATTATAGATAAGCTCACCAGGTTAAATATAAACCCCTATGTCACTAGATGGATTGCAAATTGGCTCAAGGATAGAAACCACATGGTCAGAATTGCTGGAGCCATGTCAGACTCCAAACCAGTTACAAGTGGTGTCCCACAAGGCTCAGTCCTGGGACCTCTCTTGTTCGGTATATATTTCTCGGAGGTACAGGCCAACACGGAAGGACTGTGGCTGAGCAAGTTCGCAGATGACTGCAAACTGGGTGCCATAATCGACTCTCCAGCCGACACAAGCATCCTCCAAAAGGGCCTCATAGAAACAGACAACTGGTGCCAGAGCCATGGCCTCAAGCTAAATGCCAAAAAGTGTATAGTCATCCCTTTGGCAAAACAAAGTGCCCACAAATTACCACATAGGTGGTAATCCATTAAGTACAGAAGAAGTAATTAGGGACCTGGGGACCCAAGTTGATAGCAATCTCTCATTTGACAAGCACGTGGCCAAAGTGGTTAGAAAAACATTTTATATAGCCCACCTAATCATGAATGGATTCACATCTAGATCAGGGGACATCATCGTGCCTCTTTACTCATCCCTCATCAGGCCCATAATTAAGTACAATGCCCCTTTTGGGATGTACCTTACCAGACACCTGCAGCAACTGGAAAGACCCCAAAAGTACCTCACCAAGAGGATCAAAGGGCTCAAACAGATGCCATATGCTGCCTGGTTAAAGAAACTCCAGCTCTACTCAGTGGCATACCGCCTGTTCAGAGGCGATCTGTGCCTGACGTATAAAGCCATGTCCAACCTGGAATTAATGGACATGCTGCACCTCAGAAAATCCAAATCCCATCGAGCTACGCACTCGAGAGACTTGAACCTCAGCACTGAAAAAAATAGGACATGCTGGAAGGACAGATTCATAACACAGAGGCTCCCTTCACTCTGGAATAAAATCCCAGTCCAGGTTAGGCAGAGTCCCTCATTGACTCTCTTCAAGAGGAATCTTGATGAGTGGATGGGAGATCGTAGGTTTACCCCGGGTATGACTTCTGTGTCACTGTTAGACAGAGGCACAGTATACTAACCTCGAAAA
>NC_056733.1:1714856161-1715011161 GCF_019279795.1 Protopterus annectens
CACTCCCACCTGCTGGAATGTGCCTTACCCACTCCATATCCAAAGGCATTGTTCTGTCCGCAAACAAAGAACTGTCCTTTGCACGTGTTGGTAGCAATACCCTTTGCACATAGCTCATGTGAATTACGAATACACCATGGCATATGTACAGACAATAGACCACACACATACCATACAGCACAGTCATCCAACAGTATAGCAATGTACTGGCAGATATGTCTGGACCACTGGTGTTTGCAGGCCTGGCTGTCCTTTGTTTCAGTGTGTGAGCATGCCCAGTATGACTGTTACGCATGTTGTCGACTGACATTACCATCATACCGTCATGTGTGTGAGCATGCCAAGTATGGTCAACTGGATTGCATGTGTCACATGTCCAGATAGTCAGCACTGTGGTGCCAACCCCTGTGTTCTACACAGACAGGTGGCATGCTGTGTCTGCAGGGTAGCTAATGGTCATGTGGCATTGACAGTTGCTACATTTCTGCATAGCGGGGGAGACATCCAACTGCATCCACAGTCCTGCACAGCACCGGGGGTGGCACACATGACTCTCACATGTGTACGTTGGAAGGGGGCACAGCTGACAGTTGTACACATTTGCCACTACTGTACTGGTATGCCAGGTACTCCATGTCAGTGTGTGGACCTACCTAAATTGCTGGTTGGAGGCATACCAGTGTACATCAGATCCTAGCTTTAATTACCAGCATAGTGGTGTCGGATGTCCTAGCTTTTACAACCTACATCCAACTGCCTGGCCTGCTGTAGTCTGTGTGTGTCTGTGGGGGTTGGGGTCATTCATTGGGCATATCCAGAGGCCATTGTATATCATTTGTCTGTATTGGTCTACACCTGTCCAGCTGTATGGAACGTGTGTGGGCTGTATGGGCACACATGATGTTCAGCCCATAACCTGTAGTGGGTGAAGACACCCTGTGTACTAACGGCTACTACTGTGACCCCGGTATGTGCTACAGATGTCGTGGTGCCACTATGGATGTGTACTGTTTGCTGCCCTAACATTCGGCCACCAAATTCTCTTGTATGCTCACATCCATACCATAGCAACGGGTAAACACACATTCTAATGCAGCTGCCAATTGTTAGCTCAATAGATGTACCTTGGGGGTGTTCCGGACCTGAGGACGGTGCTGGAGGGCTGCCTATGTCGGATGCACACAGTGCACTTCCTATACATGGCTGAGCACAGGTGGTGTCATGTTTGGCATCCATTGTACTGTGTGTGAGTCAGAGAGGGTGAAATCCCTGGGTACCTACTGTGTCAGTGCATATGCCTTGTGTTGCCTCTTTGCCAAGGGCAGGTCATACTGTGCACGGCCCTTTCGCCTACTGGGCCCAGCTCAGGAAGTTCCTCCTCCAAGTCACACTGTGCCTGTACAGGCCTTGGCAGTGGTGGTGGGTTGTGTGGCCCTGCCCCATGCTGTTCCTGCTGCAACTGTTACTGCAGGATCAGATTGTGTAGCATAGCAAATACCATAACAATTTGTGTGCATGTAGCTAGTGAATACTGCAGGGCTCCACTGGATGTGTCCAGATACCAGAACCGTGACCTGAGCATCCCAAACACATGCTCAATTATATGTCTTGTCTGTGCATCTGTCTCGTTATGTTGTGATTGTTCAGGTGTGTGTGCATTGCTGATGGGTGTCATCAGCCATGACTCCAGTGGTTACCCAGCATCCCCCACTAGAAGACTGTAGGGGATGTCCATATTGGCAAAGGTGTGGTACAGCTGCATCAGATGCCATATATCGGAATCGTCATAGCTTCCAGGGCAGACAGCACACACATTTAGTTTAATGCCCTGGCCATCGCATATGGCCTAGCTGTTGGAGGGTATGCCCCTGCAGTTAATGTAGGCCCTACCCCACTCACCGGGTGGTGCTTTGATGCGTACGTGTGTGCAGGCTATAGCACCCAGTACCCCAGGGTAGTCAGCCATGTGGTGGAAGAGATGCATATTGCTGGTCTACTAATCACGTGTGTTGAGGACATGTACATGCTCACTAGCATGTGTTTACATGGCGTCTGTGAACTGGTACAATACTCTGGATGCAGATGCCTGTGAGATCCCCATGAGATCCTCAGTCATGCTTTGGGAAGTACCTGTGGCTAGTATACCTAGGCCAACACATACCATGGTATCCACTGTGATGGGTTTCCCTTGGCCTGTTTGATGTGTCAGGTGTGGCAGGCACAGGTCAACAAGCAGCTGTAGGAGGTCTCTGGCCACCCCATAGCGCTCCACTATCCCAGCTCATGTAGCCCCTGGTAAGTCACCCTGGGTCTATAAAGTCTTATGTCACCCCAGTAAGGGTTGTTCAGCAGCATACATATCCTCACTGCCCTCAGCCTCCTGCACATGTTGGTCTATGTTGCCTGCTGCAGCCCTTCTCATTTGGTTGGACTGTCTTGTAAAATGTCCCCGCATGTATACACCGGTGGTGCAGAGTGTGGAAGAAACCGGTGTGTATGGTGCTTGCTCACATTACCGTACTGTTCTGGTGTGGGCTGGCCATGTAATCTGCTGATTGTCCTGATCATCACCTGTTTGTGCAGCTTGTTCACCCTGACTACCCCACTACTGCTTTTGTCCCTCCCAGTGTCACCAGGCAAGTATAGAACACCTCTAGCTTAGGCGTGTTAAGGCAGGAGCACTCCTGAGGCACATGTCTCCAATGTACGTATAGTATGCCTGACCCCCTCCCATGCTTTCATATATATTCGAGCCCTGCACCTGGCTATCTACACACATACACTCCAGGGATCTGCATCACACCCTGGGGATAAATAGGATACACTATTGTCAGCTTTAACAATTGGCTTAATGTCTGGTGTCATTCAAAGGGGATCCAGTGTCTGTCTGCCTGGGATGACATGCTTGACAAGCCACGCTGCTTCGCAAGGGACGGCTTGCACCTGTCACCCCTGGGATTCCGGATATTGGCTAAGGCTGTTGCCACCCCCATAGTGCCTTTTTTAGGCAAGGCTCAAATTTTAAACCTACCACCCTAGAAAACAAAAATGGGAAGAAACTGAGGGTAATGCTGCTCAATGCCAGAAGTCTAAATCTCAAAATGCATGCACTCGAGGCCCTTCTCAGTATGAAGAACATCGATGTCTGTGCTGTAACTGAAACCTGGTTCAAGGCTCCTGAGAGCACCCCGGCACTATTAGGTTTTACCTCATATCATGCCCGCCCCAAAACCCGACCACACCACAAAAGGAGGGGGTGTATCCATATTCATAAAGGATACCCACACCTCCAGGTTGGTGGCAACACACGAAGCTTCGGAAACCATCCAGGTGCAACTAACCATAGGCAAAACTGCTCTACAAATTGTAGCATGCTACAGGCCACCCTCTCAAACTCAGGAACCCCACACAGCCTTCCTGAAGACACTGGAGGGTATAAATGTATCTCCAAACACCTTCATATTGGGTGACTTCAACTACCCGAATATAGACTGGGAACATTACTCAAGCCCTAACTTTCTAGCCCAACGGTTCCTGGAGTTCATAAATTAAATGCCATGGAACAGCTAGTCACTGTTCCACGAGGAGAAAATATACTAGATCTCATTATCACAAACATGGGGACAAAATGCTCCACACCGAAGTATATCCTCATTGGTGAGATCTGATCACAAACTTATCTCAGTGGTAATCCACATGGCCACCCACCCCAAACAAAAAAGACCACAGTGAAGAACTTCTCGAAAGCAAACTTCACACTACTCAAGACTGGTGTGGTATCCTTCAAGGCCCCTGAGCCAGTGGAAACCACAACACAAGCTGCGGAAGCCCTTACAAATGCCTTCTATGAACACCTCCAGGACTGCATGGATCAGGCAATCCCAAATAAAACCAAGACTCTTTCCACAAAGGGCAAACATCCAGTCTGGTGGACCCCAGCCATTAACAAACTTTACAATAAGAGGAGAAAGCTATTACATGACAGAACAAAATCCATAAAGGAAGTCACCCTGATCATTATTAGTAAAAAATACGAGCACTCATAAAATCAACTAAGGCCAATTTTGAGAGAAAATTGCCATGGATTCAAAGGACAATCATAAGGCCTTTTCAGCTATGTTAGGAACCTGGGTGGAAACTCCCAGATATGCTCAGAATTAGTCCAAAATGATACAAAAATCACTGAACCCACAGACATTGCCAACATACTGGCAGACAGGTTCAGTGCAAACTTCACCCTCTCCTCCCTAAAGGAGAGATAACTATCCCAGCGAGTGTAGCCTCCCAGACATCTCAAATGTGCAGGTGAAAGCTGCTCTCTAAAGCTAAAACACAGCATCAATGGGACCGATGGTGTCCCCAGCTGTGTGCTACACGAGCTAAATGAGGAATTAAACCCGCATACAAGGCAGCTGTTTAATCTCAGCCTTACCACAGGATATGTGCCCAAGGAGTGGAGTACGGCAACTGTGGTCCCACTCCACAAAGGCGGTGCCTCTATGGACCCTGGTAATTACCGCCCCATAAGCTTAACAAGTCTAGTCTGCAAAGCTATGGAGAGGATCATAATGGAGCTCATAAACAAAGATATAGGGGACTTGCAGACATTGGACCCGACCCAGTTTGGCTTCGTCAAGGGAAGATCATGCCTTTTGAACTTGGTCGACTTCTTTGAAACAGTCACCAAGGCCATTGATGAGGAAAGGCAGTCCATACAGCCTACCTTGACCTTGCAAAGCTTACACAATACCCCACTGGTATTGTAGAAAACTTACCAGCTTAAATGTAAACCCATATGTCACAAGATGGGTTGCAAACTGGCTTAAGGACAGAACCCACAGGGTTAGAGTTGCTGGCGCTATGTCAGACTCCAAGCCGGTCACAAGTGGTGTCCCACAGGGCTCGGTCCTTGGCCCCTATTGTTTGGCATCTACTTCTCAGAAGTACAGGCCAACATGGGAGGACTTTGCTGACAAAGTTTGCAGATGACTGCAAACTGGGCCATAGTGGAAAGTGCATCGGACATGGATATCCTTCAGAAGGGACTCATGGAAACAGATAGCTGGTGCCAGAGCCATGGCCTGAAGTTAAACGCCAAAAATGTATAGTCATACCCTTCGGGAAAAACAAGGTAACCCCAAGCTACCATATAGGTGACAATCCACTAAGCACAGAAGAGGTTATCAGGGACCTGGGGACCCAGGTTGACAGTGGCCTTTCTTTGACACTCACGTTGCTAAAGTGGTTAGAAAGACCTTCTACATTGCCCACCTGATCATGAAGGGATTCACATCCAGATCTAGTGAGGTCATTGTTGCCCTGTACTCTTCACTTATCAGACCAATGATCGAGTACAATGCCCCATTCGGGATGTATCTCACCCGACATCTGCAGCAATTGGAGAGACCCCAAAAGTTCTTCACCAAAAGGATAAAGGGACTGCAAAATCTGTCATATGCTGCCAGATTGAAGAAACTCCAGCTCTATTCAGTCGCATACCGTCTGCTCAGAGGTGACATGTGCCTGACATACAAGGCCATGTCCAACCTGGAATTAATGGATATGCTCCACCTCAAAAAATCCAAATCCACCAAAACCACTAGAGCAAGCGACTTAAACCTTAGCACGGATATAAATAGGACATGCTGGAGGGATAGATTTATCACTCAGAGACTCCCTATGCTGTGGAATAAAATCCCGGTCCATGTGAGGCAGAGCACCTCGCTGGCTCTATTCAAGAGAAATCTTGACCTGTGGATGGGAGATCATAGGTTTACCCCGGGAATCATCTCTGTGTCACTGCTGGACAGAGGCACAACAAACTAATGGGCACAGTATTTTTTCATATAAGGGGTGGCGTAAGCCACATAAATTTGGGCTAGGCTTATAAATGCCTTAGGGCAGATAGCCTAGTATAAACCTATGAACCTATGAACCTATGAACTTCATCTGCATAGTATAGTCTTCTAATGCATAGTTATATGACCTATACCAAACCTCCAAATTAATAACCACTGCTTACTGTCGCTCAGATCCATACACAACTGGTTATAGGTGCCTTACTATCACTGTATTCGATGTCCCATGGTCTTCCGAGCAACAAAATAACTGGTGTCTACATGACTAGAACCTGGGACTCTGCACACAACAGACGATGTGCTTTACCACTACACCATGACAGATATACGTGCATCTAAGGTGATCACGCACAGATCATCCAGCACAAACATTCAATAGTGCTAATGTCCACATACATATATGTATATATCTATGTTTATCTATCTATATCTACATATATCATATATATTAAATATATACATATATATATATATATATATATATATATGTATATGTATGTATACATATATATATATATATATATATATATATATATATATATATATATATATATATATATATATATATATATATATATATATATATATATATGTATATATATATATATACATACATACACACACATATTCATATACACACATACGTAGATATTGCATTTATATCACAACGGCGGACCACATGACACCAAAGCATTAGACAGGAATGAAAAGGAAATAGCATGTGCCACCTGCATTATGTAGTGTTGTTACTATCAAGGCAAGTGTGTTTCGTTGCGTCAAATGGGTCAGACTGTATTAAGGGTAAGAGTAGGGCTGCTGATATTTACTCACCAGACCTATTGACGAAGGTATGCGTTGACAACCCAGTGTCTTGGCTGATTATGCGAGCTGTGGACACTATATAGGAAAGCAACAAAACACACTCAACACATCCTGAAGCTAGCCACCCACAGATACCAATACATAGGGTATGACTGCCAAACACACACACCTACCATGCCTTGGAATCTAGCACCTACCTGTCTATTCTATCACACTGTAGCATTACACAGTAACAGAACATGCTACCGAGATTTCTGGATCACAGCACTCCCAGAGGCATACTTATAGGTGGGTGACATCATCAGCAAAGGCAAAGATGCCGATAGGGATTGTACGGAGAGTGAGCTGTCTAAAAACATTATTCTGTCCCCAGGCAGCTGGAAACACACACACACGGCAGGGCTGGGAGTAGAACACAGACCTGACTACCTTATCACACAACAGCATTACGCAGTTACAGAACATGACACCGAGATTACTGGATCACAGCACACCCAGAGGCATACTTCTAGGTGGGTGACATCATCAGCAAAGGCAAAGATGCCGATAGGGAGTGTACAGAGAGTGAGCTGTCTAAAAACATTATTCTGTCCCTAGGCAGCTGGAAACACACACACACATGGCAGGGCTGGGATTAGAACATAGACCTGACTACTTTATCACACTACAGCATTACGCAGTTACAGAACACACTACCGAGATTACTGGTTCACAGTACTCCCAGAGGCATACTTCTAGGTGGGTGACATCATCAGCAAAGGCAAAGACACCGATAAGGATTGTATGGAGTGTGATCAGTCTAAAAGCATATTAGTGTCCCAAGGCAGACGGAGATAAACACACAGCAGTGGTGTGAGCAGGACAACTGGCTATCTACGGAGGACTAGTACAACACTACATAGATACGAGATGCACCACAGACAGTACACCTTTCAAGACAGTCAATATGACCTTCTAGGAATGCAGACATCGACATGGATGCTGGCAGTTATGGTGTACATACCTGTGAACCAGTGTGTTAAATTTAGGAATCCATCCTGAAGTGGGGTATGACCAACTGATGCTTGGATGACCACTATCGCTATACAGGATAACAATGGTCATGCCCATACTCAGGGGCACACAACCGACACAAGGTGTCACTGGGCATGCTCACACACTTAGTAGCACACGTCAGTCTGGAATGCACTATGTGTCCATCTACAAAACGGCGTACTGGGCATGCTCACACACTTATTAGTGAAGGGCTGTCTTGTATGCACACAGATTCTAAACAGGGAAGGGCACAGTATGTCGATAGTCATCATTGTTAGCATGAACGCTGTACGACATATGTCTGACACCGGTCTTCTACACAACGTCTGCTGCTGTCCATCACCATAGCTGTACCAATCTAAACCTAGCACACTAATATCACCCCGTGGTGTTGTCCTGGCAGAAGTGGGTACTTCGCACATGTAGTACCATACATAGACGTAGAACCTGAGACCAGGTAAACACCCTGACACCTACAGCACAACTGCATTGTATGTGTATGCTAAATAGTGCTAGATGTGTAGTGTTCATAATCATAGCTGCCAATCTAGATCCAACAATGGGGAATACTGACATCTGTGCAGTGAGGAACACCTGGCATAAGGCCCAGTTGTGCACAATAGCACTACCACTGTATACCTCAGATACAGACATGTGGGCCATAAGACCATTACGGACCACTCCAGGTGTTAGTGTCCCCACGTATATGAAGGCCACTCACATGTACTGACCAGTACACTCTCAAAAGCCATCACAGATGTGTCAGGTGCAGATCACAGTGGTAAATGTCGCACTGTAGTATGTAGCCCTCACACATCACCGTGTCCTTGGACCAGCAACACACATCCATACATTAGTACAACACCATGTTACTCATGACCAGTGGACTGTACCTAGCTGTACAGCAACTGTGCAGACTACCCATGTACTGACAGGGTTCCATAATTTGTTATGCAATGCACTGATACCACTATTCATAACCAGGTCAGCTGTACACATAACAGGGGCCCTGGGTCTTATACAGCTGTAACAGATAACTGTTGCTATACACTAGGCAACACACCCATGTTTGGATGTAACATGCATGTAACTGCCATGGATATATACATGCCCCCCCCCCCACACACACACAACACATATGTACATAGCATAGCTAATGCTGTCCTTCGTGCAGACACGTGGCTACAGTGATTACATGCATGCATGCACATGGAAGGTAGGTCCATGGCTGTTCAATGCTAACAGTACATAAGGTAGCAATGTTGACTGAGTTAACATTCACTCTGTACTGGTTACCCATGACAACTATCATAGCATACAACAGTCCATGTGTCATGTATGTCACACATGTTCACCAATTGCAATGCATACAAACATGGCTACATGACAGGAATGTAGGACCTATATGTAGTGGTGTGCATTCAGCTACCATGCATGAGCAGTAGCTGATGTTTGCAGTTTATCTTTGTCCGACTACAATGTGCAGTTGCAATGCAGTCCCATCACTGACACCTGCATATGGTGAAATACTGACAATACAGTAAGATGTACATCAGGTATGGATGGATGTGTGTACATAAAGTGGTGGGCCAACTTTGCAGGTGGATGTTTGCTGAAGACAGCTCACAGGTGTGTCACAAGCCGTCCTACCATAACATGTGCAAACAGTAAGCTATATTTGCGGTAATTGAAGGTGAAGATATACAACCTACACAGTGGTCAGGGTGTCACTGACTGTAAAGCAGTTGACACCTGTAACACTTACATCCTCCCGTGTGCATATAGCAGCACACTTGCCGAAGGTAGCGTCGGTACACATTGTAATGCAGACAATACTGCTGCATGTCTGTCAGATGTATCAGAAGATAGCAGGTGTTTGTTTCACAGTTCTGCCATGTGTGTTTGCCATATATGCCACGTATGGTGGGGAATACATCCCAATTGTTACCCATCCCTGTACACTGTTGTAGAGATCTGTACATACTGCAGTGTAGACAGCAAGACATAGGCAGGGGTGGTGTGTGTATCACACATGTTAGCTATCTGTATGTGCATGACATGTGGACTCCAGTGTGTGTATGTGTATGTATGTATGGCTGTCTGGTGCATGGAGTGAGGATGTATACTACCATTGAGAACGGCCCCTAACCCCTCAAGGTGACGCAATCTACTACATTGTTGATGCCGTCAGTCTTACGCATTACTGTCTACCTGTACATGTTCATTCTCTGTGTTGCGTCATGTGGGTGCATAGTACTGTAATGGTGATTAGCACATAGGCAGGGGTCCTCACCTCAACAATATCAAGTGTGTGTTACAGTGTCGTTGACCCCGTGAGTATGGGTGTGTTACTGTGTGTGTCTATGTATGTCTGTGTGTGTTCACATCCTGTCATGTGACAGTGTTTTACTGCTACACAGTGTGTCCTCATGCTATCAACTGGCCCCCACCCTTGACATCAGCTAGACCGCTGTGTAAACCCCCCGCACCATGTAGCTGTACCTGTGAAGTCACCTGGTATGGATGTCCCGTCCCTAGCCACCGTAGCCTAGTACACAGCTCACATGCTCCTGGATCAGTAGGTGTGTACAGATCTATGGAATGCCAGCCTTACTAACAGTGAGGTAGAGGCTACGTATAGCATGCTGGTATTGCCATCCATGCCTGTGAGTACTCCACATTCACACATGTGAAACTGGAAACACTGGTACTTAATGGCACATGCAATTAGACCTGAAGGAGGGAAGCAGGGCATCCTTACCAACATGCTGTTACTGTTTTTACCAAGACACATACTGTGAACAGAAAACAATGCAGTCTAATCCTGTACTACATGGTATGTCTGCTGCGTGCCAACAGTACACAACAATTGTAATATACAACTATCTCACTATTCTGTTCACCCTGTGCATCAGACCATATGAGCATGTCCCTGCACCGATGGTGTGGATGACAGGGATGTGGCACAGGTATCATCATATGCACAGGGTGATAATGTTTGCCTGTGGATGACATCATGTGTATGGGTTAGGGCCTGTAATCTACTTGGACATGTGTGGTTATTATGCATGAGGGTGTTGGTGCCTTACAGATGCTTCTGGTGTGTGCGTGTATGTGTGCACACAGTTCTGCCATGTATCTGGCCTACACAGGGGTATTGTTGACAGCTCCAGATTGTACAGACCAGGATGTACAGCTCACTGTGTCCGTCCACGGCCTCGTGACCTGTGCCTGCCAGGGGTTGCATGGGCACTACCAGACAGAGGTACAGAATGAGTACTGTCCGATGACACATGTTCACTGGAACCATGTCCAGGGCCACGTCCACATGGCCTGCTGTGTCCTGGTGTGGACAGCGCAGCACCAGCTGCATTGCTGCTGCTACTGGCACTATGGGAGCAGGCATGTGAGGTAGCTCATTCGCGTAGACCTGCACCAGGTGGTGTAGCTGGCCTACGTCTACATGGCCTACGCCTCACTCCTACCAGATGTTCCAGCACAGACAGCTCAAGTTCATGGATTGCCATGCCACGGTCAAGGATTCCAACCATGTCACCCAATCGCCTGTCCAAAACGTCAGCAATCTGCTGTTGAGCATTTGCCAATGCCTGGATGTTTTCATTTAAAGAACGGATAGCAGCACTCTGAAGCCTCTGCCCTTTTCTGTTCTGCTGTTCAGCACGTGCCTGTGCCACCATTACAGTCTGAAACATGTGTCTGGTGACACCGGCTGCTGCACTCTGTCATGCAGGTGCAGGTCGGCCATGGGTCCTCCTACGAGCAGCACTGGCCATATGCCTGTGTGGCGCATCTGCGGTCAATTCACTGACACCATGGTGTGACGACATACCTTCCATAGCCACCACACGTTCCTGTTCTGAGCTAACACACAATAACTGTCCTTCCTCTATGGTCACTGGTGATGGGGTATGTGTTGGCATGAGAACTGTGTGCGGGGAAGAGGGGGATATAGGTGGGATGGCAACCAAAGGCACAGATTCAGCCCCTGACAACCCAGCCTGTACCTCAAGCATATGTTCATCACTGCTAGAGTCTGTGGGGAAACTAACATCAGATGGACCACAGGAGGGCAACGCACCTACATCACCTGTGAAGGCAAACAAAGACTCTACATTACAATAGAGACACACACACAGACACACACACACACACAGACACACACACAGACACACACAGACACACACAGACAACCATGCATGTGATATGACAGAAGGCATGCAGCATGCATGTGATACAGCAGACAGCATGCAGCTCAGTCATTAACAGTGTTAGATTACATCCCTGGGCTGCACACAACAGCAAGTATGTGTCATAGCAGAAGCCATGCATTTCACACAATCATGGTAGTAAGCATGCATCCCTGTGATACACCATGTGGACCAGCACAGGTTAACAGTACACATGGCTGATGTGAGGCATATGTCCTTGACATTAACATGTAGTATGACATTTAATCTGCTGATGTGTGCAGTGACATGCATACATGTTTGACACAATGGTGTCCTGACACATGTACAGCGGCATAATGGTGTCACATTGCAGTGTTGTCTTTATGCCCCACAGATAGAATGCACTTTTAGCAGATGTGTATGACCATTGAGGGTGGTATGAGGCGTCTATATTGCTATACAGTGTGAAGTACAGACACAGTGCCATTGCATGGAATCATGAGGCATCTCTATTGCTATACAGTGTGGTATACACATACAGTGCATAGCCATGACTGCGTGCATACACAATACAGACATACTGTGGATTGTGACCCATGTCGCTGAGGTGTATACACACTAAACCATGCTGTGTCATGTGTGACAGGTCACCGGACGTCATACCGATGACACCCTTGCACAACTGCTAACATGTCTTAGCTGCCTGTCAACCGTGTCCACACATGGCAGACTGCTCAATACACCATGTTCCACATGACATTTATGTACCACACAGATGAGGTGAATGGCTGACAGTGATGTCCAATAGCAGCAATGGAAATGTACAGTATCTCTGGCCTGATGTGGTGTCTGTGTATGTATGTGGAAGCTGTACAGGTGACTACTTTCATGCTGTGACACAGTCATGATGTGCAACACATCGTGTGTGGTCAAATTAAGTGACACCTCCACAAGCTGTGCACAGGCTGTTAGGATGTCCAGTGTTCCACATCTACTATATAACCATTCAACAAAGGCTATAGTTGGACCATGTGTAGATAATGTGCAACAGGGTGTACACACATACACATCCCATCTACTGTGTGTTACTACATGTCTCTGGCCATCCTCCATGGCCATGTGTGAACATGTGTTGTCCAGATGTGTGTGATGGCCGTCTATGTCACATGTCTGTATTGTCCCATATGACATACACCCATAGATGTCAGATACTCCAGTGAGCACAGGGTTACACAGACAAAGAGTTGTATGCTTGGTATGTGGGGTATGTTTTATGGGATAGTGTGACAATATTGCAGCCGGACCACTACATGTCTGGGACATGTCAGCTGGCACATCATAATGTCTGCACTCATTGCAGGGGCACATTCCACAATGGTGGATCATGTGGGCTGCCCATATCCCAGCTTACTCTGAAGTACTGTTTGCGTACCCCACATGTGTTGTTCTGATGTATAGTACATATTCCTACATTGAACAACGCCTTCACCATTGTATGAACAGCTGTCCACACATCTAGCAATGACAGTTACTGTGGGTTCATGTTGTTGTTTTATTTGGTTTTTATATATTGCACATGGGTAGCCAATGTGATTGATGAAAGCTGCGACCTGTATATCGTGACTTGACCATACATTATGTGTACATGTGTTAACTGGCCACATGGTGAATAGATCTGTGCATTCACATGATGATACTGATAGCTGTCTCACCTGCAACGGACTGCTAACTCTGCGGCACGCCAGAGGTACCTGTATAGGGGTGACACAGCAGTTAGATCATTATCCATGACTGTATGACAACTACAAGGTGCACTTTGCATGTTAACACATTCACCAGTACAATAGCATATACTATGGAGTATGCACATGTGTGCATACACAGGGTAGCATACTATAGTATGCGGCATGTGTGTAAACATACCTTGCATATGATGTTACATTACATAGTGTACAGTGACACATGTGACTAAATGGGATATAATATTTATATGTGCAGTAGTGACTTACCAGGCAACTCCAGGCTCTGTGGTTGGGAGACAACCACCTCCATGATGGCAGCTAGAGTTTGTGGATGCTGTTCTGATGGGGTCCCCAGGCCTGCCAGTAGCTCCTCGGTAGGTGTGAGTGGGGGCTGGGTTGGTGGCCCACCATCTGTTCTACCTTGTTCCCTGGTGATTGCATTGGCACGCTGTTTTGCATGTCGGATCAGGTCCGTGCAGTGTCTGTGCATCTGCTGGTAGGTAGGGTTATGGCCGCCCACATCATTGACCCTCCTGCGAAGTTCCTGCCACAGGTCGTCACGCTGCTGGGCATGCTGTGGTGCATAGCTGAACAGTACCTCATACTTATCATGGAGGTATGGTATGAGGGCATCATCCTCCAAGCGGCTATATGCCGGCAGTCGTGATTGAGGCATTATCTGTAAGATATAATGATGGAGACAGGTCACAGCATCTCAGAGATGCACAGAGATACAGATGCACATTCATGTGTATTACATTTAGTACTTATGAACAGTTGTCTTTCCAAATCGTCATGACACTCACATGACTGACATGTTTGTTTCACACACATGTAACACCCGATGGGGATTGGATATTATCACCATATGCATGTGTCACCTCATTACATTGCTCATACTCCATGTGAATGCTGTCGTGATGTGGGCATGTCTGTTTGCCTGTACTGGTGTTCCTACCTATCAGCACATGCCTGGATGTGTGCACATTAATGCTGTTGACCTTGATGCTGTGTATATGACATATATCATCACATACACTGCCTTCATGGACATGGGCAGTGACAATGCAGACATGCACACGGAAACCTTTACAAGCATGTGTTTTGCGATATACATCGACACGGCACTGTACAACAGTTCAACATCCTGCCACGTATCGCCGGTGTTGCACATGTGATACACATGGGACAATGGCTAGCCGGATGGTATTCACAGGGATGGTTATCAACTATAGCATGTACGGCCAAGATCATGAAGTAGTGTGTATGCCCTGGGCCATGTATGGGAATAGGATGTCAGGTTTTCTAGCTGTATTCAACAGCCATGTTCCTGGTGACAGGTGAATCAGTGCCACAGTACTGATCCAGACAGTCACTGATACATCTACCATGCAGTCATCGCACCATGTATGACAGCGATGACATGTACAGCTTTGCTGGACAGGGTTGCATGGTATGGCAGGTGTATGTCACATGTATGGCACAGGGATCTGTCCAGCATGTGGTAACCCTATTACTAGGATGGTGGCTGTCCATGACGTATGTGTTTCAGATCAGGATATGTACGTGTAGCATGTCCAACATCACAGTGTTGCACATGTATTTATGCAGGGTAGGCAGCATGCTGCATAGTGGAGATGAGGATTGTGAAGGCTGGGGATGCCCATTCAAGCATGGCCAATACCCCTTAAAGGTGATATGTGATCTGATATTGGTCACATCAGTGCTGAGTATGGCTGTCCAATGATCTCCATGCTCATGGATGGCACTCTGTCATGACGTGGGTTGCCTCTTATGACTACCTAATAGGCCTGGTGATGTCACTAGCTCAGGGAGGTAAACTGCACAGCACTATCCCTTACACACAGTGTCCATAATGTTGACCACTGCCGAGGTGGTAGTTAATGAGTACAGGGTTATTAACATAGCAGTGACAATGCAATAAGCAGCTGTCAGATTGTGCACATATGTCACACACCTCACTCACAAAGCCCATGCTGTATGTTGTCCACAACACTGAGTCAGCTTTTGCTCCTAGGTCATGGCCATTCACATTCTCACATATGCAGATGCCACCCATTTGTCTGTGTGGCATGGGCTACAGTGACAGGAGAGTACAACACATTAACCCTTGTTTTACTGTAGCTGCCACTGGTGTGCTATGCACATGTCACTCAGACACCTTTTGTAGTGTTGCTTCTGTGAACAGGCCACTGGTAGAACACTCCTGTGACATACAATGGTACATGTAGTATACTGAGTGTAGGTAGAACACAGTATGGGTGATGATGTCCTCTGACCTGTCACAGGTATGCTATGCAGTATGTCTTCATCAGTACTGTCATCTACATCTGTACTGCTAACAACATCTACGTTGATTAAGGTTCATAGGCTTTCAGACCATACTCAGCAGGGTAATAGTGCTGTGCCTCCCATTATGAGTGGCGTCTCCACTTTGTGGGTTGTGATAACTGTTAGTGTGATCTATTCCGTATTTTCACAGACTGCCATGAAACTATGTTTTACATGGCAGTGTATGTGTAGAGCCAACTGTTTTGCCATATGTGTATTATGCGACCAGGGATTTGGACAGGTCACATGCAGCCGTAGTGTATCTTGTACCATCATAGTTATGGTTACAGGGGCTCTGTCATATTCATGGATATGTGATTGTGTACCCAGTGAGTTTAAATTATCCAACACCCTATCTGTATTGCTTATTCATGCTCAGCACTTGTTCAGAACATGTAAGCACTTCATGAGCTACTAATTACAATAGTACTCAATCCTACTCATTTCCTACAGGTAAACACTGTTTGTCCTTACATTTCCAGCATGCTTACAGTACAACAGCTGTTGTATACACTTACCTCACATATCTTCTGAGTGATGGTTGACTAGACAGGCATGTCCAAATGTCAATTGCCAGTGTTATTGCCTGTCTATATGATGAATGTGGGCAACATGTGGCAATATAGCAATCGGCTCATGTACACAGTCAATGCTCACCTCCTAACATACGACACTACAGCTTGTGGGAGATGCACATATGTAGCCATGCTGGAGGTAATGCTCTCTCCAACCCAGACTTACCCTGACAATCATGTGGGGATGTTAAACTTTGCAGCACACTCCACTCATCGCATAGTCTCAGTAGATCTCCACCACCACAGACCACACATAGTAAGAGTACAACATCTGCCGAGCCTCACCATACTACTCTATGTAGGCAACAGAGGCAGCCCCATCACCAAACACAACACCAATTACTTATAGCCCACAGACTCATGTGTGCCCATCAACTACAGCCAGTAGGGTGTTATAACATACCCAACACACTAGTCATAAGTGACTCTGTAGGCGGTCACACTGATGTCTCACTCAGCAGGCCACACAAGGTGATAGTCACTGTCATCTGGATGTCGGGTAACAGGATCCACAACATGACCTATGCACTGAGGTCACTCCTCAACAGGTACAATATGACTGTCATTCTCCACATTAGTGTGAATGCCCTGAGATGTAACTTCCTGGACTACATGTACAGGGACATGCAATAGCTCTCTGATCTTGTAGCCCAGGCAAGTATCGCCCTAGCCCTGAGAAGCATTCTGCATTAGTCCAGACTTATGACACAGTAGAACAACAGAATTATTCATGTCAACAGTTGCCTATGCTTCTGGTGTCATTCCAAGGGTATCCAGTATCTGTCTGCTTTAACTGACATGGTCGACAAGCTGCAATGCTTTGCCACAGATGGCCTGCACCTGTTGGCCCTGGGATTATGGGTAACATCAAAGGCTCTTGCTGCTCCTATACTGCCTGTTTTAGACACATTTCAGACACATATTCACCACCAGAACAGGTACAGGCAAGCAAAACCTGAGAGTATTGTTACTCAATGCTTGACATCTTCATCTCAAACGTACTCATCCAAGGCACTCCTTATAATGGACCACTTCGATGTCTCTGCAGTGACTGTGACCTGCTTCTAGACTCCAGAGAGCATCCCTGCACTGACAGGCTATTACACAGACCACACCTTTCAGTCATGTAACCAGGACCGGAACACCCACGGCGGAGGTGTGTCCATATTTCACAGGGATGTACACACCTCCACACTGGTTGCTTAGCATGATGCGTCAGAGGCAATCCAAGTGCAACTGTGGCCAGAACTGCTATACAAATTGTAGCTTGCTATGTATTCCACACCATACCCCATGGTTAACGGGCCTCATTTCTTGGTGTACTGGAAAGTAGGGTTCAAACAGGAACCACTGATGTGACACGGACACTACCACACACCTAACTGTCATACCTACTCATGTGCCAACAGATTAAGCCAACACTTTTGTGGGTTAATAAACTCCATTTGGCTGGATCAACCTATACACACCACCACCAAGGCCAACAATATCATAAACCTGGACATTACCAACATGTGTGACTGGTGTTACACACCTGGGGTATCCCCTCATTGGTCAGTTCCAAACATATGCTAATCACCCTTGTTATCCACATCCCAGCACTACACCCTTCATGGAAAACACAGTGCAATATTTCTACAAAGCCAACATCACACTTTGTATGACAGAAGTAGTAAACGCTATGACACCCATGCAGATGGACAATATAGTTACAAACTCAGAAACATTCCCAACTGCACTTCATTAGCACTTATATGACTGCATGGATCATGCTATCCCAAACAGAGCCATGACAGTACCCACCACATAACGGACGCCCCTCTGGGGGTCCACTGCCATGGACATACTGCACGACAGAAGGAGACAGTTGCAAAGTAGGGTACACTCCCATGGGTGGGGTAGCTCCCTAGTCAGCCTCAGTAGGATTCTGGGATACCTTCTTTCATCCTCCAACACTAGCTACGTAAACATTACTGTGACACATTCAAAGGACTACCACTAAGCATTATGGAGGTATGTCACTACTCTCTATGGCAATACCCACATCTGCTCTGACATACAATGGTTAGGCAGAAACATTACAGAACTGACTGATATTGGCAACAACCTGGCAGCTAATTTTACACCCCTCTCACACCCTAAAGGGCCCACATCTATACAGGATCAATGCAGAGTCCCTGCAGTCACAACTACGCTGTTCAGACCTGCTCTCTCTAAAGCCTGGAATATACACTCCACGTTACCATCCAACATCCCAGACTGCGATTTACACAAACCTCAGAATGACATGGCTCCCCACTTGGGCACCAGATTCACTAATAGCCTTGTATCAGGCATTGTGGACCCTGAATGGCGCACAGCAACAGTTATCACACTCCACAGAGGTGGCGCCACAATGGACCAGAGGAACTATTGCCCTATACGCCTGACTAGACTGTCCTGCAAGGCTATTGAGAACATCATCATGGAAGTCATTCACAGAGACATTGTTGGCCTCCAAACCTTTGATACCACCCAGGTTGGAGTTGTTACGGCCACACCATGGCTCCTACACCTGATGGAGTCCTGTGAGACAGTTACCAAGGTAGTAGATGATGGTAAGGGGGCCCACACAGCCTACCTTGCCCTCTCATTGCCTTTCAACACAGTTCACCATTCTGGTATTATCAATATACACATCCACCTGCACAGCGACCCATACGTCTTGAGATGTTATGCAAAGTGGCTCATGGACAGGACACATGCGGTGAGGGTAGCATACTGCAGTTCCTACTGTACATCAGTTACAACTGGCATACCCCAGTCCTTGGTCATAGGGACCCTCATGTTCGTTATATGCTTCCCTGAGGTACAGTCTAGCACAGAAAGACTTTCCCTGAATAGGTTTCCGGACGACTGCAAACTAGGGGCCATGATTGATTTACCAGCTAATATACACACCCTCCATACAGATATCACTGTGATGGATACCTGGTTTCAGTAACATGGTCTCAAGCAGCATGGCAGATGGTGCATAGAGATCCCCTTTGGATTACAACAATCACCCTGTGACTATCACATAGGTGGTAGTCCCCTACATACATAAGACATTATAAGGGATCTTAGTACACACATAGATAGCACCCACTCCTTTGATAACCTTATTGCCAAGGGGGCGTGGATATATTTCTACATGGCCACCCTAATCTGTAATGGTTTGTAGCCGGAACAAAGGCTACCATTGTACCTTTATACTCCTGACTTATGAAACACATTCAGGGGTACAACACCCCCTTTGGGGTGTACCTTACTGGACAGCAATGGCTTTAAATACCACAACATTAACGCACCAACAGTATTACTCACCTCCAAAGGATGACGTATGCAGCACAACTACTAAAACCCCAACTGTAGTCATTTGCATACTGCATACTCAGAGGTGACCTCTGCTGAACATACAAGGCCCATGTCTGCACCAATATTGATGGATATGCTCCACATAAGCAACATAAGCAAAAGCCACTGAGGGTGGCATGCTCTGGGATATGTACCCAAATGCAACAATGAGTAGCATGTGTTGGAGGGATACATTCCTGAAACGGACACTCACCATGCTTTGGAACATGATTCCTATGTACATCATGCAGGGACCCTCACTGGCTTTCTTCATGTGATACCTCGATGGGTGGATGGGGAACAGACATGTACGCCAGGGATTACTGCAGTGGCTGTACTGTCCACAGGTGCAGGAAACAAATGGCTGTGCTGTTCACAGGCACAGGACACTAACCTAGGGAGGTGCCGCCAGTGACAACACTGTATTAGGGCTTACAAATGGACTTGGCCAGACAGCATAGTGCCTAACTATGAACCTATGAAGCTATTACATGTCCTTTGTGCATGGATAATTGAGTAGCTCTTCCATTTCAATTAGCTATCATGTTGTTACACTGTCTGGTGACTACAAGACATATGTATCCTGTTATTGTGTATTGTACAGCCCAATACACATACCTTATGTTTTTATAATATACCAGTCATGCTATGTAAAATATTTGACTTATCTACCTACAATACTGTACTTTTCACATATTTGAAATCATATCCCATACAGCAAAGCATAATTGCACAGCAGAACCACCTTAGGCATGTTATTCTCATTATATGCCCATACATATGCCTACTGTTACAGTATATCAACATATACTATCCCCTGTTATGGTATATACTTGTTGGACAAACCCTACCACCAACAGCGGCTGGAGTGGAATTGTTATGTTTAAAGCCCTTATGTAGCATCCCTTGTGGTGTCTGAGGTGTTTACCTTGTGGCCCACAGCAGTACACACAATTTCTACAAGTGTTACTATGCTCAACAAGACATCAATACATAATACCTTATCTCACTGTCTGCATTGCGTACACTTTCATTAATAAAGAACAGGCACTACATACACTAACATACTGAGTGTTCTACATACCTTCTTAGTGGTCCGAGTATACGATAATATCTGTGTTACTCCTTTCCTCTTTAAATGATTCAGTGGTATCAGCATATGGTTTAAATGTATTGCAAGCCATCGTTTTATACGTGGATACCTGTAACATGTGGTATCCTGCCACCATTTGGTGTTCCTGAGTAAATTATTACATGCACATCAGCTGTGCAGCTACTCCATTGGCCAATTACATGGCAACAGTGGTGTATAATTGAATACTCCACTTGGGTGTTGTCCTTTTGCTCTACCTTCGAGGGAGACAGTCTGGATGTATTGTATTGTGATGAATTGCAACAGCTATATGGAAAGACACAGATACTTTAAATTAATGTCCCCCGTGGATTGTGTGTGATGGCTAGAGTAAATAGTTCTACATGTGAGTGTAGCTGTTATCTCAACCATCTGATACAAGACTATTGCAAACAAAACCTGCAACATCGGCGTCTGTTCCATTGTACAACAGCAACGATTTCACATGGTGCCATTACAAGTGTGTCTCTCACAAGATACGTTAACACTTCTGCAGATGTCATTGAATGAGTGGATGTTTCTGATATTATTACAATCTGTATTGCAATTGTTTTGGGTGTGGGGGAGATGTAGGTGGGTGTACATAGCAGATAAAGGTTTGTGGGGACTGCATTTATACATATTCCATATGTGTGTGGGGGCCCCTTCCCTAATTGAAGACCTGTCATTTAGTAGACTAATACTATGGTTATTGCAGGCATATTCATTAAACCATTGTTAATTGGTTCCTATATAGCATGCAGGTGATGTTGATCCTTCAATCCCTCCGAAATACATCGATATGTACTGAACTGTTGCTACATGAAAGCTGTCTCGTGTATTTCTGTCACAAATATTTGCACTCATTGCAGTTGTGTTGGTGACTCCAACTCTTTGGCTTGGGTTGCCACCTTTTCAATTGGCCATATTGGGACATTTGCAGGGCACACATCAGGGTTTAAAGTCCGACACAAACCCACTGTCAGTACAAAGGATAGAACTTACTTTTGCCCTAAATTAAACCTTATTCTTGTAGGACTTCAGCTGCTTATTATGTTTCTTGTACAATTTACGTATTTGAGAGACGGACATAACTATTTCATGCAACTATTACTTAATATATGGGACATCATTATGTTTTACAATCTCAGTACATTTGCCCTTTTTAATAGTTGTTGTCAGGGCACAACTGGCCAAAGAGGGACTGTCCCTCTCAAAGTGGGACAGGTGGCAAAAGTATGCCTAAGGCCGGCTATGACCACAACTATTGTAATAATCTACCTCCAAGTTAGCACGAACAGACCCACGATGCAAACACACACACATTACAGTCCCACGGAAACACACACCGCACTCTCAACATGCACTTACACACACTGCAGCAATCAGAACCACACTTAAACACAGTACCTACCTGGACCGCAGCACCAGCAGCAATAACTAAATGTCCCTTAACATCGTGATAATATTACTCGCGGTTATACTGTTCCGGTACTGTGGTCTTTCGGTCTTTATGCCTCGTGATTACGCGTGTCGGTATGTAAAGCATTTGGTAGTTGGCAGTATCCTATTCATTTGTACCTCCATGGTTGTGTACATGTCGTTAACCTGTCTATATATTCGCAGATATATGTATTTCCGTATATATCGACATACATCTCTCTATCACCCTTTCTATCCCTATTTTATATATTTATATATATATATATATATATATATATATATATATATATATATACAGGGAGAAGGAGAGAGAGTGTACACACCTTTCGTTGGGTACATGGCGGTGTATTCTGTTTGCTGAACCCCGCTCTTTTGTGTTTTAACCTGTCACAATGCACACCTGCCATTGGTACATCTCAGGTAGCTTAGTGGTAGGTGATTGTGTACATGGTTGCATGTTCTACTCCTGCCAGTGGTCATTTTACCTCTCAGAGCAGGCACTGTTAGTACATGGGTGAATAATGCTGGTTTCACCTATTCTGGACATCCTTGACTGTGATCTGCGCGGAATTCGGCAAAGCTTAGACCTGTTTTGCGCATATCCATGTAGTCCTGTTTAAACGATGCTTACCGTCACTTGCCACCGCATAAACCCACTAACATGTGCTTACACGTGCTCTAATGACCTACATCCAACATCCATTATTCGTGCCATCGGGATTATGTAATCGACTTTGCAGGACATGGAACCGGGTACATACACGACACAGTCAGTGGCTTTACCACTTGGTCACCTGGTGTTTGTACAGGTGTTAACGGTGTTTTGTATGTGGACTGTACTATGGCTGTTCCGCCATACTGCAGTCAAATGTGTAACTCAGTTAGTTTACATATGGATGATACCACTTCATGGTATGTCCAAGTGATGTTTAATGGATGTGCTCCAGCATTGGGGATCTATGTCAGAGTGAGCCACACACTGTAATGTGCTACACCTTGACACAACCATAACTGGAGAATGCTGGGGTGGCGGATAACTGTCATGGGCACTCCCCATGCTTTGGCACTACATCCCTAATTACATTATATGGAGGGCCTCATTAACACACCGGGGAATCCATGCAGAGTAGGTAGGGAACAGTGGTTACACACGTGGATCCCCCAATTGGCTCTGCTCCACAGAGGGACAGTTGGTTGACTGATGGGGTGGCGATAGCAGACACATTTTGCCTAGGCTGCTGAATGGCCTCTGACAATCGGGCATGTACCTACCGATGTACCTAAGAACCTATACATACAGTATCAACATATGCTGTTAGCTTCATTTACTGTTCAGGTGTTGACTTTCCTTGTTCCAATAGCTGTTGTGTGTGCAATAGTTTAGGGCTGCCTATGTAGGATTCACACAGTAGGAAACCTATACATTGCAATTTGCAGGTGGTCGTGTCTGTGTGACATCCGTTTTACTGTGTGTGCAGGTGGAGAAGTGTGTAAGTCTGTAAGGGCCTACACTGTCAGTGTATGTACTATACGTTCCCTCTTTGCCAAGGCATGGGCATACTGGGCACGCCACCGTCTGTCTACTGAGGCTGGCACAGGTTGTTTGTGGTCTGAATCCCTCTGTGCCTGTGATGGCCTTGGCAATTGTAGTGGGCTGTGAGGTCCTTCACCATTATGTCTCTGCTGCAGCTATTTCCACAGGATCATATTATGTAGCATGGCACATACTATGAAGATGTGGGCACACGTGCCTGGAGAGTACTGCAAGGCTCCACCAGATATGTCCAAGCAACGGAACCATGATTTCAGCATCCCAAACACACACTCTATGATGATTCTGTTTTGTGCGTGTGCCTCATTATGGCATTCTTGCATGGGTGTGTGTGCATTTCTGATTGGAGTCATCATCCATGGCTCCAGTGCATAGCCAGCATCCCCCACAAGGTGGCCATATGGGATGTCCCCCCTGACAAATACCTGATACAGCTGTGAGGCATGCCAGATGTGGGAGTCATGGTAGCTTCCAGGGCTGCCAGCACACACATCTGTGATAATGCCCTGGGCATTGCACACGACCTGACAGTTGATGGAGTGGTATCCCTTGCGATTTATGTAGCACCTACCATGGTCTCCATGTGGTGACTTGATATGTATGTGCATGCAGTCTATTGCACCCAGTACCTCCAGGTAGTGTGCCACATGGTGGAGGAGACGCATATTGCTGGCCAACTCCTCCTGAGTTCGGGGGAAGTATATATGCTCACTGACATGTGGTAACATGGCATCCAGCAACTGGTGGAGTACCCTGGATGCTTATGCCTGTGAGATCCCCATGATATCTCCAGTTGGCCTTTGAAAGATACCTGTGTCTAGTATTCTCAGGCTTACACATACCTTCGTGTCCACTGGGATTGGTTCCCCTCTGTTGTTTCTGGCTCTCAGGTGTGGCCGGCACAGCTCAACTATTTGCTGTATGATGTCCCTGTCCACCCTGTAATGCTCTACTATCTCCAGATCATGTAGCTCCTGGTAGGTTACCCTTGGTCTGAACACTCTTCTCCTCCTCTGGGGCCTGAGGTGGTTGTCAGGATTATCCTCCGCAACACCTTCAGTCTCCAACACATGCTTATGAATCTCAGCTATGGCAGCTCCCAACAAGTGCATTTTAAAAGTTTCCTGTCTGTTTACATCGATGGTGCAGTGTTTGGGAATACACAAATGTGTGTGAGGTGCTTTCACACTTTATACTATTGTGCTTTGAACACTGATGATGTCATAGGGTGTGATGTACATTTGGAGCTGCAGGGTATCTTGTGTTTTACCACCGATACTGCTATTGTGCTGCCTTTGGTGTTAAATTACATTTAGCTGCCATGGATTAACTCTTGCCCTTGCCTCCACTTTTCTTAACGATTCCCTTCCCATTGTCTGGCATGCATCCAGCAGCTTGCTTTCTTGTTTTGTACTTTCCCAAACCAGGATTGTCTTGCGAAATGTGTTCTATTGCCAATCTACTGCAGGTTTGCTTTGCTCGGCGGTTACAGTTCTCTTTTCTTTGAAATCTGACACCTCCCCTATCCTGTTCTGCAGGTTGCTGCTAGCAGCCTTGTTAGCTGGCGTCAATTGCCCACTGTGAGTTAATAGGTGTTACTTGCTCAGTTGTACTCCAATTACCCTACTGTAGCATTCCTTATTGTCTTCCCCTAAACTTAGAACCAAAATCAGATAGTGGAGAGACCGCAACCACAATAGTTTTATTAACGTCAATAAAAGCTGATACAATGTTTTCGTCAGTATAATTCCCGGACTTCTTCATATATAAAATTCGTTACACAAACAAGGTATTTATAGTATTTAATTACATCAATTAAGATCCTTCTAATTAATTTTTAAAGGCAAATGTTCTGAAATACCTAGTATCAAAATATCTGTTCCTTAAGGTCTAAAAAACTAAAACCCATGTATATACTATATTGAATTCCTAACTACTGAACATGTTGTATAAATATTATTTAAAAAGGAACTAATATTAAAAATACATATTAAATATATATATATATAAATTATATATATAAATTATATATACAAATTAAAAACTCATCCTCATATAATGGTAAAGGTTTATACAAGTATAAAAAATTATTTTTTAAAAAATTCTTTTTTAAAAAAATGTTACAACCGTTTAATGTAACATTTTGTTTCTGCAAACATAAAATTTACAATTTAGCTGGTTTCAACCTTAATAACGGTGCAATGGATATATGGTCATTCATACCAGGTAGTCTATTGGCTTCCAGCAACACCTGCCAGTAAGTTTCCCAGTATTCTAATCTGGTCTCCCATGGACCCCCTCTATTGTCCCTGCACTGTGTCTCAAGTACAAAAAATACAAATTTGGCTTGTTGGCATGTCAGGGTGTGTCGATATAAGGCGTTACTAGGGTTATGTTTTTGTATTTCATATAGATGTTCATATATCCTATGCTTCAAGTGTCTTTCCGTTTTTCCTACATAAAACCTCCGACAAACCTGGCACAAACTTAAATAAATTAGCCCTTGGCTGTTACAATTTAAATAGTTGGATGCAGTAATCCATCTATTTCTGGCTGGAATGTAAATTTTATCTGTATGTGCTATATATTTACATTGTACACAAGCCCCACATCTGTATGTGCCTCTACGTTGATTGGAAAATGCCTTGGTCCCAATTTCTTTTTCCAAAATATTTTTAATATTTCTCCCCTTGCGGAAAACTGTTCTCATAGTTTTTCCTTTTAAGTTGGTAAGGTCTGTAATATCACTATATTTAAACTCCAGTACGGATTTTTTGAATTTTACGAATCAAGTTTCGAAGGGCAAGGTTAATTACCTGGATGTGACCTTGAGAGTAGAAGACGAGTGTTTCCAATCTACAATATACAGGAAACCTACCTTCTCTAATAGTTACATTAGGTTTACTAGTTCTCATCCAAGACATCAAAAGAAGGGTATAGTCAAGGGACAGTTTGTCAGAGCATCACATATGACCTCTGGCAACCTTGACTATACACAGGAATGTTCAATGTTAACTAAGTTGTTCCTGGAGAGGGAATACCCTCTAGACTTCATTGAAAATATCAGTAAAGAAGTTAAGGATGGCAGGGAAACTATATATATATGCCCATCCTTGGCACAGGCAATGTGCCAAAATTTTCTTTTGCTAGTGAAGTTCAAGACCTCAATGAAGGTTACAAAACAGTATTTGTCACTTATTACAGTGCTAATTCTGGTGTTATTAAAAGAATAGTAGAAGAAGAATGGCGATATTTCTGTGATATTACAGACCTTACCAACTTAAAAGGGAAAACTATGAGAACAGTTTTCCGCAAGGGGAGAAATATTAAAAATGTATTGGAACAAGAAATTGGGACCAAGGCATTTTCCAATCAATATAGAGGCACATACAGATGTGGGGCTTGTGTACAATGTAAATATACAGCACATACAGATAAAATTTACATTCCAGCCAGAAATAGATGGATTACTGCATCCAACTATTCAGATTGTACCAGCCAAGGGCTAATTTATTTAAGTTTGTGCCAGGTTTGTCAGGGGTTTTATGTAGGAAAAATGGAAAGACACTTGAAGCGTAGGATATATGAACATCTATATGAAATACAAAAACATAACCATAGTAACGCCTTATATCGACACACCCTGACATGCCAACAAGCCAAATTTGTATTTTTTGTACTTGAGACACAGTGCAGGGACAATAGACGGGGTCCATGGGAGACCAGATTAGAATACCGGGAAACTTACTGGCAAGTGTTGCTGGAAGCCAATGGACTACCTGGTATGAATGACCATGCAACCATTGCACGGTTATTAAGGTTGAAAGCTGCTAAATTGTAAATTTTATGTATGCAGAAACAAAATGTTATATTAAACGGTTGTAACATTTTTTAAAAAATAATTTTTTATACTTGTATAAACCTTTACCATTATATGAGGATGAGTTTTTAATTTATATATATAATTTATATATATATATATTTAATATGTATTTTTAATATTAGTTCTTTTTTAAATAATATTTATGCAACATGTTCAGTAGTTAGGAATTCAATACAGTATATACATGGGTTTCAGTTTTTTAGACCTTAAGGAACAGATATTTTGATACTAGGTATTTCAGAATGTTTGCCTTTAAAAATTAATTACAAGGTTCTTAATTGATGTAATTAAATACTATAAATACCTTGTTTGTGTAATGAATTTTATATCTGAATAAGTCGAGAATTATACTGACGAAAACGTTGTATCAGCTTTTATTGACGTTAATAAAACTATTGTGGTTGCCGTCTCTCCACTATCTGATTTTGGTTCTGTGTTGTGGATTCTATCAGTAGAGCCTCCGGTTGTTTTCTTGTTTATTATGGAGACTCGCAAGGGAGAGTCCAAATCCACACAGTCTTCGGACCATCATTTGGGGTCCGAAGTGGGTGAATTTCGAAAACTAGTGGGACAGCTCACCCAACTTATTGAGCTCTTGACACCTTTGAGCCAAGGGCTTCTGTCTTTTGTGACCGGCAAAGGAATATCATCTAAATCGGACTCTGGTACGAGTCATGGTCCACCTCATGCCTCAGAAGATAATGGTATTGTCCATGGTTCCGGTTTTGGCATTCTAAGTACCTCTTCCAATTTCCAGCAAACATCGAACATTTTACGTTCCCCAAACATGGCAGAAGAAAATGCATCTACGAGGGGAAATACTACACGGAGTTTACCTTTTACTTCCTTCCAGGAGTGGTTACAGTCAAAACCTAAGTTTAATAATTCTGAATGGGATCCAGCACCTAAGGATACTAATCATACCTACACTGAGACTGTAGAACTTTTACGGACAGCACTGTACAGGTACAAAAGTTTGCAGTTTGACAATATGTATTTAAACGAGTGCCTTAAGAAACGTATAGTACCTAAAGGGCTACGGACTTTTAAGTATCCTAATAATGTCAGTCCTGGCAGTGAATTTCACCAAGACCTTGTGAGAGCTTCTGACAACTGTGGCCTGGAAATAGTTCAGACCATAGTTAAGAACAATGATAAAGAAATATGTAAGCTCTACGAGGACATTGAAAAATACAATAATTTTATTGTTAATGATTTGATGTTCACTGCAGAGCAGGAAAAGAAAAAATATCATGACATTAGGGTGTATATAGATAAAAAATGTGAAGAAATTTTAGTAAGAAAACATAAAAAGTTACATAGAGATATCAAGGAATACGAACTGGGTCAGCAGTATCCAGCACCACCTCCAAGCGATTTCAACACAACCAGGAAGGGGGAGGAAAGTATATGTCCCATAATGGTAACTTTTCTGAGGAAGGAAATAATAACAGGGTGGGGGGTTCAATGGTGGATGAGCAAATGGCAGAAAATGAACCCCTACCTAGGCATTCAGAAAGGATTCGGAACCAGTGTAACAATCAAGGTTCTAACCATTTTCACCAGGGAACTTACCTCCACGGGGGGGAGGGGGTTACAACAAGAACAGGAACCAGAGGTGGTAATTACTGAATCACCTATGGTTTTCGAACACAAGGGGGGTGATCATGTGATCACAAGCCAAGCAGGCTTTCACATTTATAATTACAGTGATCTCCACATTACTGAAACATACTTCAATTTATTTACTAAGGATTTCAAGTACATACCCCAAAGAAATACCGATATCACCAGGTCTATTATGGATTTAAAAATTTTCATTAGAAAATTAAATCTAAAGAACCTTTTCGGGAGTTCAACTTTTAATACCAACAGTAGTATACCCCACAAGTCTAGTATTTTTAACGCCCCTATACATCCACAGTTGAAAAACTTGGAATCAAGAATTGAAAGGAAGATTAGACAAGTAAATAGACATTACACCTATATTCCCAACCTTGAAACAGCTGAATTGGATTTACTTACTAAACTCAGTCATAACCCTAACATTCGGGTTATGGAACCAAAGGGTGGGTGTATAGTACTAATGGACAAAATAGTGTACAAAGGGAAAATGAATGGTATTTTACATAATGAATCTATCTAGATATAGGCCAATTTCTATCAATGAGATCAATATATCATACAAAAAGATAGATTTGGCTATTAAAGATTTATTTGACCAAGGAGTTATTGACTTTAGTACTTATTCGTATCTTGAGAACATAGTCCCTAGGGTACCCTCTATATTTGGGATACCCAAAGTACACAAAGATGTCCAGAATCCACCACTCAGGCCTATAGTTGCTGCACAGGGTTCCAAGATATCTCCTTTATCCAAATTCTTGGACTGGAAACTTAAGCATCTGTGGGGTAAAGAACATCATTTACTCAAAGATTCTTGGGAATTTTTGGGTAAAATTACCCCTGAATTATATTCCAATGATTTAACCTTCCTCACCATAGATGTAGTGGATCTTTTTTCCGTGATTCTACATGACAAGGGCTTAACTTGGCTAGAGGAAGCCCTGAGAAAAAATACAGGGGCAAGTGAAAATGACATTTTTTTGGTGATGGAATTGGCAGAATTGGTTTTAAATAATAACTTTTTGTATTTTTTTGGGGAATATTTTAAACAAATTTCTGGTGTTGCTATGGGGGCTAATTGTGCCCCCACCTATGCAGATATAGTCCTATCTGTTTGGGAAAGTAAATATGTATTTAACAGTGTATATAGTAAACACTGGACTTTTTATTCACGATTTTTGGATGACATTTGTATTTTTTGGACAGGTACAGCTAGTATGCTGGAGGATTTTATTAAATATTTAAACTCCAGTATGGATTTTTTCAATTTTACGCATCAAGTTTCTAAGGGCAAGGTTAATTACCTGGATGTGACCTTGAGAGTAGAAGACAAGGGCTTCCAGTCTACAATATACAGGAAACCTACCTTTTCTAATAGTTACATTAGGTTTACTAGTTCTCATCCAAGACATCAAAAGAAGGGTATAGTCAAGGGACAGTTTGTCAGAACATCACGTATGACCTCTGGCAACCTTGACTATACACAGGAATGTTCAATGTTAACTACGTTGTTCCTAGAGAGGGAATATCCTCTAGACTTCATTGAAAATATCAGTAAAGAAGTTAAGGATGGCAGGGAAACTATATATATGACCATCCTTGGCACAGGCAATGAGCCAAAATTTTCTGTTGCTAGTGAAGTTCAAGACCTCAATGAAGGATACAAAACAGTATTTGTCACTGATTACAGTGCTAATTCTGGTGTTATTAAAAGAATAGTAGAAGAAGAATGGGGATATTTCTGTGATATTGCAGACCTTACCAACTTAAAAGGGAGAACTATGAGAACAGTTTTCCGCAAGGGGAGAAATATTAAAAATATATTGGAAAAAGAAATTGGGATCAAGGCATTTTCCAATCAATGTAGAGGCACATACAGATGTGGGGCTTGTGTACAATGTAAATATATAGCACATACAGATAAAATTTACATTCCAGCCAGAAATAGATGGATTACTGCATCCAACTATTCAAATTGTAACAGCCAAGGACTAATTTATTTAAGTTTGTGCCAGGTTTGTCAGGGGCTTTATGTAGAAAAAACGGAAAGACACTTGAAGCGTAGGATATATGAACATCTATATGAAATACAAAAACATAACCCTAGTAACGCCTTATGTCGACACACCCTGACATGTCAACAAGCCAAATTTGTATTTTTTGTACTTGAGACACAGTGCAGGGACAATAGAGGGGGTCCATGGGAGACCAGATTAGAATACCGGGAAACTTACTGGCAGGTGTTGCAGGAAGCCAATAGACTACCTGGTATGAATGACCATATATCCATTGCACCGTTATTAAGGTTGAAAGCTGCTAAATTGTAAATTTTATGTATGCAGAAACAAAATGTTATATTAAACGGTTGTAACATTTTTTTAAAAAAATAATTTTTAAAAATATAATTTTTTATACTTGTATAACCCTTTACCATTATATGAGGATGAGTTTTTAATTTATATATATAATTTATATATATAATATATGTTTAATATGTATTTTTAATATTAGTTATTTTTTAAATAATATTTATACAACATGTTCAGTAGTTAGGAATTCAATACAGTATATACATGGGTTTTAGTTTTTTAGACCTTAAGGAACAGATATTTTGATACCAGGTATTTCAGAACGTTTGCCTTTAAAAATTAATTAGAAGGTTCTTAACTGATTTAATTAAATACTATAAATACCTTGTTTGTGTAATGAATTTTATATCTGAAGAAGTCGGGGAATTATACTGACGAAAACGTTGTATCAGCTTTTATTGACGTTAATAAAACTATTGTGGCTGCAGTCTCTCCACTATCTGATTTTGGTTCTGTGTTGTGGATTCTATCAGTATAGCCTCCAGTTGTTTTCTTCCCCTAAACTTCCTTTTTGGGCTGTGGTGCATGGAGCGTGAGTCCGCTTACCGCATTTTGGGCACATTTTCATCCACGTACACATACACTTTTGGGCACCATGTGTGCTCTCAGCTGAGAAAAGCTATGCCTACATCCACGCCCCTGTCCTGCAGCTTTGCTTAGCAATGGGCAGCCCAGATTTGCATTGCTCCAATGTGCTTACAGCTGCAGTGGCACACCCTACTGCTGATGACATGTATTCCTCCAGACCACTCCTCGGTGTTGTAGCGCTGCACCGTATTGTACATCCTTAGGCCAGCGGGACGTTTGCGATTCACTATTACTTGCCTCATTTGCATGGCATTGGCTACTAATTCATAGTTACTGCACTGAACACTGTCACAGGCCCTTAGCAACCCTTACAGCTTGGTTGTGGTGTAGCATGCATACCATTGACTATTATGGTGAAATCATGATTTGTGTTACATTGCTATTTTATGACATCTGTACATATTTTCCTTGTGTTCCCGTTTGCACACACATGCCCTACGGTTGTACTCTGCATTACTGTGGCCATGACATTAAATGTTATTTTGCATGTGTTGTGCATCTTTTCTTATGGCATTGGCTGTATATTTAGCGATTGGCATATGTATAAGTCTGGTCTGCTTTCAAGGCTCCGATGTTCTGTTTGTCTATATGTAAACCATTTTTTTTTTTGGTTTACATTTCTGTAGGCTTACGCTACGCCTACGCCACTTCATGAATCACTATGTACCTTCATTTGCATGCTGCAGTACTGCGCATGGGGTGATATGCATACCTACACTGGGAGCTGCGCAGATCTGGCGTACGCTGGTAGTGCACGTGGAACTGGATCGTATCTGAATCACTCGGTGGCCATATTTGGCATTATACCACCTACGCTACGCCTGCGCCTGGCATAAGCTTCATGAATCCCGGGGAAAATCTTTTTATCTTACTACATTTAACTTTAAGGGGAAACAACAACATTTTTCATTCCATGGGTTTGTTTTTCTTGTCCCACCCATGCCTGTTTCACCACAGCTTCAAAAATCAAATCATACCTGATGGAGCCTCTTCTGCTGTGTTTATAACAGAAACCAACCCTGTGACTGAGACCTATGTAGTTAATAGTAGTTGTATGTTATTTTCTGTATGCATTACTGCTTTTCGTCTTTGACCAGCCTTTAAAGTCCATCTTTGCTGTAATATATTTGTTTTGAAATTATCATTGAGCACCCTAAAATGTTTGAATGGCTATGTGATAGGATATTTCCTTTGTTACATTTCTGTAATCAACACAAAAAATGCAGGTTGCATTGAATGGATTCTTAGTTGTTTGTCTTTTGGCTTTTTCATGGTAAGGGTTCGCCACAGCAGAACTCCGGTCTGCTAATGATTGGCAGTAGATTTTTTTACGAAATGGCAAGGTGCCAGCTCGATGCCCAACCTTCAACGAAGGCACGCCCATTTACGCATGCATGTCTTTCGAATGCTACCAACCGTGGGGAGGACATGCAGACTCCACACAGAAGGCCCTCCCAAGCCATGCCGAGAATCGAATGGGAGAACCTCTTGCTGTGAGGTGACAATGCTACAGCCGTAACACCAGGGCATTGAATGTATTCTTAGTAAGATATGCATACTTGAAGGCTATATATACATATGTATTTATATTTTTATTTTGTATGAAATGTTTTAGGAAGTTTCTTTGTACACTAGGCTTTGAGTTTGTGGTGGTGGTGCTGCGGTAGCGTTGTCACCTCACAGTAAGCCATGCCGAGAATCGAATGGGAGAACCTCTTGCTGTGAGGTTACAGTGCTACAGCCATGGCATTGAATGTATTCTTAGTAAGATATGCATACTTGAAGGCTATGTATACATATGTATTTATATTTTCATTTTGCATGAAATGTTTTAGGAAGTTTCTTTGTACACTAGGCTTTGAGTTCGCGGTGATGGTGCTGCGGTAGCGTTGTCACCTCACAGTAAGACACTGACCTGTTCGACTCTCAGCTAGAGCATCTTCTGCGTGGAGACATGCATGAATGGGAGTACCTTCATTGAAGGTTGTGCATTAGGGCTGGCAACTCAGCACATAAAAATCAACTGCCAATCATTAGCGGACCGGAGTTCCGCTGTGGCGACCCCTAACCGGGAAAAGCCGAAAGACACAACAACAACAACTTTGTACACCAGGCTTTCCTGAATTTTCAAATATAGTGATAAAATCCAACTGGAAAATATTGATGACTTACCATGTTTTAGAGAAATGTCCACAATGGAAAGTTTTACAGTTAAAAATACTAAAAAAATAACGCTAACATTCGGTAAAATGTTGTTCTATATAGGCTTTGCTGCAATGTGGCAACCTAATGGCTGTATGTCACTTAGATATAGGGTCAGTTTCAAGAAGATTATAGCGAAGTACACACTACATGTATACCTAGTGGTAATCATTTCCAATTTGGGGACAGCTCTACCAAAGTACTTTAGCAGAAAGACATTAGCAAAATGGTGGACTGTCTCAGCAGCCATGGCAAATGATAATCAGGCATTCTAGGGAATAGGCAAAGATCTATTAATCATTTGTTCTCTCCAGAAAATGCCTGTCATAAGACATTTACACAGCTGAATGCTTTAGAGAATTGCTTGGCTGTGTAAATTAACATGGCCACTCCTGACTGTTTATGTTAATGAACACAGTTAAAAGCTCATGTTCACCCATTGCGGTACAGATAATTGCTGGGAGTTTAATTGACAGGTATTTGCTGGGGATGGGTACATATTTGTATGTGTGTGGCTATATGTGTGAATGTGTGTCTGCCTGAGAGGTAGCAGTAGGGAGGCTATTGAGAAGATAGGTTAGGTGTGTGTGTGTTTGTGTGAGTGAATGCATGAGTGCATCAGTGAGTCCAACTGGAATAGGGCTGTGTGTGTGTTTGTGTGTGTGTGTGTGTGTGTGTGTGTGTGTGTGTGTGTGTGTGTGTGTGTGTGTGTGTGTGTGTTTGTCAGTGTGTCAGTGTGTATGTGTGTGTGTGTGTGTGTGTGTGTGTGTGTGTGTGTGTGTGTGTGTGTGTGTGTGTGTGTGTGTGTCAGTGTGTCCGTGAGACTGAGTGTGTGGGAAGAGGGCTGTGTGCATGTTTCTATATGCATGAAGGTGTGACTGTGTCTCCATATGTATGTGTAATTGTGATTGGAGGGGATGAATGTGGGGTTATCATACCTGCACACTCCCCTCGACTAATGAGTAAATCCCACAATATTGATGGGGGCACTAGACAACAGGGCTACTCTGCATATCAAGTGGGGTGGGATGAACACTAGACATCAGAGATATCTCTTAACATCATGCTTTTATAGTACTTAAAAAAGATGTTTGTCAGGGTGGGAACCCTAGACACGAGGGATAATATCATGCCTTAATAGTTATTAAAAAAGGCACGGGTCATATGTTCACAGCTTCATAGGTGTATACAAGGCTACCGACCAGTAGCGCCTTTAAAGGCCAATGCATCAGTCCATGTTGCACTTAAATAGGGATATAGCCGGCCTTAGGCATAGGTCAACTAGGCAGCCGCCTAGGGCACCCCTCTAGTAGGGGGGCTTTTCCAGTATTTATTTGGTGTAGGTAGACCAGGATGGGGGCACCGGGTGGTGTGGTGGAGGGCGCCTTGGAGCCCTTTTGCCCAGGGCACCAGTTGACCTAAGGCCACTCCTGAATAGGGATAGGAAGGAAGTGCAGGGAAAAGTGTGAGATAGAAAAAAAAGGACTAGGCTAGGAAGGAATACTGGTTGTCTTACAAAGAAGCTAAGAAAGAAGTTGCCATAGCAAAGACCAGGGCATTGCAGACACTCTCTCATCTTCTGGAAAGTGATTTAATAGGTGGCACAATAAAACTATATAAGGTTGCAAGACAAAGACAGAAAGATAAAGAAGATAGTCAGACACAATTCATAAAGATGCCAGCAACAACCTGCTCATCAATCCACAGCACATCAAAAGCAGATGGAAGGAGTAATTCCAGCAGCTTCTGAATGAAGAAAGCCCCACAGAAGCTGTACTGCCCCAGACACTGTCTATAATGAGAGAAGAAGAGGAGCTCACCATAGAAGAAGTAAGAACAGCACTAAAGAAAATGACGTCAGGGAAAGCAACAGGCTCAAATAAGGTCATGACAGATATGATAAAGATGTTGGGTGAGATAAAGGAAAATAGCTCCTGAGGGTACTCATAGCAGTGTGGAGAGAAAGGTGTACCCAGATGACTGGAGAATAAGCATATCCATGCCAGTGTACAAGAACAAAGGGAACATCCACAACTGTGGGCAGTACAGATGCATCAAACTCCTGTCACACTGCATGAAAGTTCTCCATAGGGTGATTGATACCAGAGTAGTAGAAAGTAAGATGAGAGATGAGCAGTTCAGATTCAAATCAGGATGCAGCTCAAAAAACACAATATTTGCAATGAGACAGATAGATGGTAGGAAGGTAGAGATGAAGAAAGAGTCCAACTCGGCATTCATAGACTTGGTAAAAGCATATGACAAGGTCTCAAGAAAGCTGATTTGGACAGTACTGCAGAGATTTGAAGTCCCAGAAACACTGGTAGAATTAGTGCAGGCTATGTGCAAGCACCCAATGACTCAAATACGAACAGTGTTCAGTCTCAAACAAGGGTTCCCAGTGGGAATGGGGGTGCATTATAGAGTACAACGCCCCTTTTGGAATGTACCTTACAAGACATCTGCAGCAGCTGGAAAGGCCACAGAAGTACCTCACAAAGAGGATTACTGGCCTCAAACAAATGCCCTACACTGACCGCCTCAAAAAACTCCAGCTTTACTCCATAGCATATCGCCTACTCCGAGGTGATAACATATGAAGTTATGTCAAACCCAGAGCTGTTGGACATGCTCACCTAAAGAAATCCCAATCCCTCCAAGCTACACACTCTAGGGACCTAAACCTTGTCACCACAATAAACAGGACACGCTGGAGGGATAGATTCCTGTCCCAGAGACTTCCTATACTCTGGAACAAGCTACTCATCTATGTCAAGCAAAGTTCTTCATTAGCACTCTTCAAGAAAAATCTTGATGAGTGGATGGGAACTAGGAACTACACCCCGGGGATCACTTCTGTGCCTCTGCTGGACAGTGGCACAGGAAAATAACTTTCTTAAGTGGCATAAGCTATGGAACCTTGCTGGCTAGGCTTACGTAGGCCCTTGGGCCGATAGCCTAGTACCTACCTATGAACCTATGAACCCACTACTGTGCATACTGGTAATGGACTACAATAGAAAACAGTTTGGAAAGAATACATCAACAAAGTTGCTATATGCAGATGATGTGGTATTACAGGCAGACTTTGAGCAAGAACTTCAGCAAAAGATAGGGGAATGGAATGCGACACTGAAGGCACATGGGATGAAACTAAGTACAGATAGGATTGTGGTAATGGCAGCAAACTGGGAAAATCAGAAGAAGCTGAGATTTGAGATAGAACGGAAGATAGTGGAACAGGTTTATAGCTTCAAGTATCTGGAAAGGTGGTTCAGGGGAAGGGAAGCCTGAATGAGCAGGTCAAAGCTAGAATCAGTTGGTCTGCAGCCAACTGGCATATAGTGTCAGGTGTAGGTTATGACAGAAAAAATGCCAAAGAAGCTGAAAAGTAAGGTGTACAAGACAGTGGTGTGACCAGTACTACTGTACGGCACAGAAACCTGGGCAGTAAAGGCAGAACAGATGAGAAAGTTAGAGGTAATGGAGATGAAGTGCCTGAGACAGGTGACAGAATGAACACTATGGGATAGATGAAGATATGAAGATATAACAGCAGAAGCCAAAGTAGTTCAAATTGCAGAAAAAGATCAAAGAGAACAGATTATGGTGGTTCAGGCCCATGTGCAGAAAAACAGATGACGATCTCATGAAGAAGATTTGAGATAGACAGGAAGAAGGTAAGAGAAAATGAGGGCATCCAGCAAAGAGATGGTTGGATTGTGTGAGAGAAGATCTGCAAGGAAGTCTGCTTCAGATGGAAGAGGAGCCTGTTTCCGAGAATGGGGATTCTCTGAGAAGTGTATCTGTCTCACTAACATGTCTTATTTATGTTGCAAGCAAAATTTAGGTTTTTTAATCTACTAGTTTTGATGTTGTTTGTTTTACAGATGTGCAAAAGATTCATCAAAACAAGGTCCAGAGATGCCTTTTATGGCAAGCAAAGACTACATCTCAGAAGCCTGCATGATTTCAAGTAAAAAGCCAGGGCTTCGAGGTTATCAGCATAGGACACTGTGTTTACTCCCTGTATTCCTTATGTAAAGAACCTCTGCAGACATTCTAGATGCTGCAGGTATCTGGTCAGTTACGTACAAAAGGGTGCATTATACTCTATGATGGGCCTGATATGGGCCAAGCATAGTGGTATGATGACCTCTCTGGACCTAGATACCATGCCTTTGTTTATAAGTTGAGCAGCATAGAAAGGTTTTCTTAGTACCTTGGGTGCATGTAGGTTAAAGGCTTGGTTACTGTTTATATGAGTTCCCTGGTCCCTGGCTAGTGAATCAACTTTTAAGGGTGTTTTATTAATGACATAGTTGTCCTGGATGACAGACTTTCCAAAAGGTACTATAATGCATTTCTTGGTATTGAGTTTTAAGCCATGGTTTTGGCACCAGTTGTTTATCTGTATTAGACCTTCCTGAAGGGTGTTCTTTTCTTGAGTAGATTCAGTGACTGTTCCCAGTTTGCATTTATCTGTGAACGTGGTTAACCATAGGCCTTTGACATTGGCTTTGACATCTGAGAAGTAGATGACAAAGAGGACGGGGCCTAGCACAGAGCCTTGGGGGACAGCACTGATGACCACCCTCTCTGTGGAGGTGGCTTCACCAATTCTATCCTTCTGGGTCCTATCAGTGAGCCTACTAGCTATCCAGAGGATTATAAAGGTGTTTATACCTAGTTCTGTAAGCTTGTTGACTGTGCCTGAGTGGATATTGTATCAAATGTTTTAGCCAGATCTAGATAGGCAGTATGCATAGTTTCCCCCTCATCCATTGCCTTAGTCACATTTTCAAAGAAGTCCACCAGATTTATTAAGCATGACCTTTCCCCTGACAAAGCCAAACTAGTATAGATCCAGTGTCTAGAGGTGTCCTGTGTCCTTGTTGATAATTTCCATAATCGTTCTTTCTGTGACTTTGCTAATAAGACTTGTCAGACTAATGGGCCTGTAGTTTCCAGGATCTGTTGGAGGTCCTCCCTTATGAGGGGCAATGACATTGTAGCTCCCCATTCATGTGGCAATGACTCCTGATAAGTTGTATTTTAGATTATTCAAGAGGCATCCTCAGATGTTGCCAGGGCCAGTTGAGGCAGTGTTCTTGGCTTTAGTGAGTGCAGCCAGTACATGCTCCCAAGTTATAGTTGGAGGGTTTAAGTTAGAGGGTATTATTAGGGAGAGTGGTTGGAAGGTGAGAGGGTGGAAAGTTGGAAGTGAATTTGTCCCCTAACAGGTTCACTGTATTGACTGGCTTGGAGGATGCAACACCATTAACCACCATTTCAACACATTGTTGTATGCTGCCCTTGAGGCTGTACAAGGTCTTATGATATGGTTATCTTTCACTTTGGAGGATATCTTAACCTCAAAGTTGGCTTTGCTTGACTGAACTAGCCCTCTTTGTTGCATATTTAGTTTGATGATGGAGCTTTTATCTTTAGGGGAATTGCCTTTTCTGATTTTTGCCACAATTAGTTTTCTTACTATTGCATATCCTGTGTAATTTGAAATGCCACCATGGCAGTTTGTTTCTGGGGCTAGTACTGGGCCAACTTCTGGTAAGTACAGTAGCCTGCATATAGCCATTGTCATGGTTATACAGAATTTCTTTTTTTTTTTTTTTCAAACACCTTTATTGAATTATCACTCGTGACACAGGCAAATTTCCATTCATATAAAATTAATCAAACTATATTAACAAAACAAATATTATACTTCACATATATTGCTATATATCATATAACCTAAGCAATATTACATACATTATTCAATATTCAATTCCTGCTTTTTAACAAGAAACATCTTCATTAAACCGTCACTTACATAGGCAATCATATATTTATATAAATGAAAAAAAAACACACCAACATAATCCTAGTTGCAAGCATTTTACATCACAAACCATACTGACACACTCCCAACATCATACATCACTTATAGTCTACCCCATCTTTCTCACTCAAACATTACTTAGCTCATTTAAGTCCTCCTGTCCTTTAGGCCTCATTCCTCCTTTGTATATATTGTTCCCACAATTACCATGTTTTCCTATTTAGTTTGCTCCTACCCTTTTCTAAAGATCTCAGTTCCAGTTGTTTTATCTTTGTTACTATATTCACTACTTCTAGTATGGCTGGTTTAGATTTTGATTTCCATTTTCTAGTAATTGCTTTTTGGCAGCCACTATTATTAGATACAGCAAGGCCTTACCATGTCTAGGCAATTCCGATTCTGTATCATAGCTGAGAAAAATCATCTCCCTCGTCAGACCAATCTGCCCACCCAGCATGAGAGCAATTCAACATAGGCTGGTGTGTTCTCAGTGTTTGGATGGGGTATTGAATTTTGATAAACTGTCACTTAATAGCAGATAATTTGCCTTGGAATAGCTTCTGTTACAGGATTTAATGGGATTACACTGTTGATTTTGGTTTCAAAGGAGAAAGCTTTATGGTTGGACCTTATTAGGGAGGATGAGACATAGGGGGGTACAGCGTTGCCCCAAATGTGTGAACATGAGGTCCAGTATGTTGGCGCACCTAATAGGTGTATTCACTATTTTGTCATGGGTGTATGTATTTATGAAGTCCATGAATCTCTGTGCCTGTAGATTTGAGTCCATGTAGGATTCCCAGTCTTTAGAGGGGTATTAAAGTCTTCCATAAGTAAGATGTTAGGTTGGATGACGTGTCTCCAGTAGCTCCCAGTTTGCATTATGAGCTTCTTGGGACATGGAGCATGACCTGTAACTTGCTAAGATATGGTACTGGATTTTGCCTGTGGTGATCTGCACTTGGAAGAACTCCTGCAGGTCATCCTGTTTGACCACCTTAGACGTACGGTTGTTTTTTATGTATATTGAGACACCTCAATCTTTATCCCTTGTCTGTGCAGCTACTGGTCTAAAAGAGTGGAAGGCATTGAAACCTTGACCTGTTGAGGTACTCTTTTCTGTTTTAAACCATGCCTTGGTAACTGCACAAATGTCTGTATTTTCAATTGTAAGGAGGGCTTGGAGGAAGTGTATTTTTACTTTGAGAAGTAACACCTTGAGGTTTTGTAGAGTTGATTTTTCTGAGTCAGTAGGTTTGTCAATTTGGCATTGCCTAAAAAGGCACTATGGTGCTGATAAAGCCTTAGCAAGTATCTGAAAGCATAGGGGGGAAGGTGCAGACCATCCTTGGTAAAGCAATGGGGTCTGTTTACTATGTCCTCACAAACTGACAAGTATTGGCTCCCCTTAGAGTGACAACAGAAAGACAGAAATTTGTTGAAATCAGTCATGTTTTTCTTATATTGTGGTATCATCCTCAGTGATGGTCAGTTAAGGTTAATCATCTGTGAACTGAAGGGGTGGAGCTAGAAACTAAACCTTCTATTTAAAGGGTAAAATAAAACATTTCAGAGCTTTACTAGAAAGGCTCACACAGACTCTGCTACACTTTGCTGTGAGGGAAAGGTCAGTTTGCTTTTTATTTGTTGTATTACTGTATTGCCTTTTTCTATTTTGAATACTGTGATTTGTTTTATTTACCATGTGTTTTACTTGTATTCTGAATTTAACTGCATATTAAAACTTTAAAAGAGACCAGAGCTCTGTCTCTTGTGAGTCAGGCAGAAATTTTTCCCCACCCTCCTACACGGTTACTGTAGTGTTCTTAAACACCACTGTCTTTCTAGTTGTATTCCCCTTGTGTTAATTTGAACATATATCTCATTTCCTCTCTGTTTTTACTGGCTTGTGTGATTATCATTTTGTGAAGTCAGTCCCCTTCAACTATTTAAATTTATTGGCCATCCTACTGTATTCCATAGTACCAGACTACAAAAGTGACAACCCCCTTTCAAACTATCTTGCTATTTTATAAATAGTGACTCTCCATGAAAACTTTTTAGACAGGTAAAACTTAAGTTACCTACTTTCACATCTAACTCCTCTAGTGCACACTGCAGTGTTTAAGATAAACCATTTTTTTCATCTTACCTTTAAGCATCCCTGTGACTAGCACTTGCTTTAAAACCTGCTGGAAAGCACTAGGAAGTCATAAACTGATATAAGCGCTCAAATCTCCTTGTTAATAAGGAGAAATTAGTCATAGGCATTAAACAGACTATAATTGCAAAGTACCTTGCTAAGGTAAGGGAAAACAGCTCTTGTACTTTACAAAAAAAAAAAAAAAAGCACAAAGCCAGGCATGTCCAAGGGTCAGCTTCCGGTGATTTCTCCTGTCCACCTGGTGAATCTGGGCATATTGGGGCAATGCAGCAATTGCCTCATGTACACAGACAACCCTCTCCTCCTACAACTCAACACTACAACCTGCGAGAGATGCACTTACATAGCCAAACTTGAAGCAAAGCTCTCTCCACCCAAGATTGTGCTAGACAGTCAAGAGGAGAAGGTTAACACCCGCACTACACCTCAAGCAACACATAGCCATACTAAACCCACACCACCTACAACCACACATAGCAACACTTAACCCACATATGTGGAGGCCCTTAACATTAACCTGCCCAAGCAACAAGGACCTCCAAAGCTGAAACGCAAACAAACACCAATCACAACCAAAGTGTCACATAGCTCACAACACCAGTGTGCCACCCAACAACAGACCCTAAGACAAGACAATATACCCAATACTTTAGTTATAGGTGACTCTATAGTCAGGCACACTGACATCCCACTCAACAGGCTGAACAAGGAGAAAATTACAGTCAGCTGCCTGTCAGGTGCCAGGATCCGCCACATAATGCATGCACTCAAGTCACTCCACAACAAGTACAAATATGACTCTGTCATTGTCCATGCTGGAGTGAATGACTTGAGATATACCTCCCTAGACTACAAGAAAAGAGACATGGAAGAGCTCTTGGATCATGTGGCCCAGGCAGGTATGACCCTAGCCCTGAAGTAGCATCCTGCCTTCACCCAGAATGATACCACAGTATAAGGACAAAATGATTGAATTCAACAATTGGCTAAGCTTCTGGTGTCATTCAAAGGGGATCCGGTATCTGTCTGCCTGGGAAGACATGATCGCTAGACCATGATGCTTTGCCAGAGATGGTCTGCACCTGTCGCCCCTGGGATTCAGGTTACTGGCTAAGGCTCTTGCCACCCCTATAGTGCCTTTTTTAGGCAAAGTTCAAAGGACAAAACCACCACCATAACAGGTGCAAGCATGCAAAATGGGAGGGTAATTCTACTCAATGCTGGAAGTCTAAACCTCAGAATGCAGACTCTCGAGGCACACCTAAAAGTGGAGAACATTGATATCAGTCCAATAACTGAGACCTGGTTCAAGGCTCCAGAGAGCACCCCTGCAATACCAGGCTACAACTCTTACCACACTTTTTGGCCACCAAACCAGGACTGAAACACTAAAGGTGGAGGAGTGTCCATATTCACCACGGATATTCACACCAGGCTAGTTGCCCAACACAATGCGTCTGAAATTCTCCAGGTGCAACTAACACTAGGTAAGACTGCAATCCAAATTATAGCTGGCTACAGATCCCCCACCATGCCCCAAGATGCTCACTACACCTTTCTAAATATACTGGAAAATATTAAGATACAACCAAACACCCTAATACTGGGTGATTTCAACTACCCTGCCATTAACTGGGAAAACTACTTGCGTACCAACACCTTTGCACAACGGTTCTTGGAATTTATAAATTCCAACGCCTTGGATCAACTAATCCTTAGTTCCACCAGGGGCTCAAATATCCTAGATCTGGTCATTACCAACATGGGAAATCGATGCTCCACACCTATGGTCACCCCCTCTTTGGTCAGGTCTGACAATAAGCTAATCACCTTTGACATCCACATCCCACCCCTACCCCCCAGTAAGGAAACCTCCATAAAAAAACTTCTCCAAAGCCAACTTGCTACTCAAATCAGAAGTGACAAACTTCATGACACCCGTGTATATGGGAACTGAAAGTTTAACTGCTGAATCCTGCACTAAGGGACTGTACAAGCACATCCACTCAGGCATAAGTTGTGCCATCCCCAATAGAACCAAGATGCTGTCCTCCAAAAAAAGGAAACCAATCTGGTGGTCTCTTGTCTTAAACAAACTTTACAACAAAAGGAAAAAAGTGTTGCAGAAAAGAGAAAAATCCCAGGATGCAAAAACCTCCCTTACAAGCCTCATTAAGAAGCTGAGATCCTTCATAAAAGCCTCCAAAGCTAGTTATGAAAATAAAATTGCCAAAGATTCAAAAGACAACCACAAGGCTATGTCAAGAATCTAAATGGCAATGCTCAGATCTGCTCTGAGCTACAACAGAATGGCATTAAATATACAGATCCCAAGGATATTGCCAACATCTTGGCAGATCGATTCAGTGCAAACTTCACCCCCCTCTCACTCCCTATAGGGCCCATCTCAATACCGAAAGATTGCCAAATTCCGGTAATAGCCACACAGGTAAAAAAACGCACTCTCCAAAGCTAAGAATACAGCATCCATGGGACTAGATGACATCCCAGGCTGTGTACTATATGAACAACAAAATGAACTGGCCCCTCACCTAAGTGTCATGTTTAATCATAGCCTCACCTCAGGCTTCATGCCATTGAGTGGCACACAGCTACAGTTATCCCACTCTACAAGAGGGGATCCAACTTGGATCCCGAGAACTACTGCCCCATCAGGCTGATGAGCCTGATCTGCAAGGCCATGGAACTCATCATGAAACTTATAAACAAAGACATTGGCAACCTTCAAACACAGGATCCCATGCAGTTTGGGTTCTTGAAGGGCTGATCTTGTCTCCTGAACCTAACTGACTTCTTCAAATCAGTCTCGAGAGCCATGGACAAGGGTAAGGTGGTCCACACAGCCTATATGGACCTTGAGAAGTCCTTTGACACCACCCACCCACTCTGGAATCATAGATAAACTTACTAAGCTGGGCATTAATCCCTATGTCAGTCGATGGGTTGCCAACTGGCTTACTGACAGAACCCACACTGTAAAAGTAGCTGACTCCAAATCCAGCTCCAGACAAATGACAAGTGGAGTACCTCAGGGTTCAGTCCTAGGACCACTCTTGTTTGGCATCTACCTCTCTCAAGTACAGGCCAACACTAAGGGACTCTGGCTAACAAAGTTCGCAGATGACTGCAAACTGGGAGCCATTATTGAATCCCCAGATGATGTCGATATTCTACAAAAGGGCCTTACAGAAACAGATGCTTGGTGCCAGAGCCATGGGCTCAAGCTCAATGCCAAGAAATGTATAGTTATCCCCTTTGGGAAAAAAACATGTACCCATGAATTACCACATAGGTGGCAGTACACTAAACACCAAAAGTGTGATAAAAGACTTAGGGACTCAGGTGGACAGTGGTCTCACCTTTGATAACTACATTGCTACAACAGTCAGGGAATCCTTCTATGTAGCACCCCTCATCACTAAGGGCTTTTCATCCAGAAAAAAGGAGGTCATTGTCCCACTGTACTAATCTCTCATTAGATCCATTATAGAATACAACACCTCGTTTGGTATGTACCTCTCAAGACATTTGCAACAACTGGAAAGGCCGCAGAAATACCTCACTAAAAGAATCACAGGCCTAAAGCAGATGCCCTATGTTGACCATCTAAAAAAACTCCACCTATACTCTGTCGCATATTGTCTACTCAGAGGCAATCTCTGCTTAACATACAAGGCCATGCCAAACCCAGAGCTGTTGGACATGCTACACTTAAAGAAATCCCAATCCCTCAGAGAGACACACACTCCAGGGATCTAAATCTGGTCATCACAATGAAGAAAACATGCTGGAGGGATAGGTTCCTGACCCAGAGACTCCCCAGACTCTGGAATAGACTGCCCATACATGTCAAGCAGAGCACCTCTTTGGCCCTCTTCAAAAGGAACCTTGATGATTGGATGGGAGATAGGAAATTCACACCGGGGATCACGTCAGTTGCCCTGCTAGACAGGGGTCCAGGTAAGTAAATACTGTGGGAAGAAGTAGCCAGGGAATTGTTATGGCTAGGCTTGTGTAGGCCCTCATGCTGATAGCCTAGTACTAACCTATGAACCTATGAACCTATGGTAATATGGTGCTCGGTGCTAGGCTCATACCAGTCTGAGACATATAATCTGAAAGCTCCATATTGTCTCTCTTCATATAGTCCAGTGAGGTAAATCTCAGGTCATTTACACCTACATGGACTCTGATGGTATCATACTAGTACTTGTGGTGCAATAACTTGAGTGTATGTGTGATTTGGCAGCTACTAACAGTTATCTTCTCCTTGTTTAGCCTGGTTAGAGGGCCATCAGTATATCTTACAATGGAGTCTTCTGATATGAGAGTCCTGGGAAATGTGTTTGCCTGCCTTAGGGGCTTAGTGCTTGCTGAGGTATAGCTTTGAGAGCTGGTGGCGTAGGTGATCTTTGTTGTTTAGGAAGATTGCTTTTAAGTGCCTCAGCATACTTTACTCTATGTGTGTGTGTTGTGTGCTATTTGAGGTGAGTGTTGCATATGTGGTTTCAACAACCCAATGTGGGCTTGTTTGTAAGAGTTTAACCTCCTGTGCCATTGTGCAATTATACCTCTAACATACCGTGTCTAATTCTTTAAGGATTAAGTGGTTGTCGGTAAACATGAGAGAATTTTTGCATTGTCTCAAAAAGCCCATATCCATCAAGATGGCTACAGAGAAATTAGGAAATTGCATGCCCTTTGATTTGTGAGCTTCAAGGGGTGGTGTTTTGGGGTTAGAAGGCTATTACGGATGCTTTCTTTCTGCAGACGAGTAAGGGTGCATTACTGGGGGTGGATAAAGCTAAACAGTGCTAAATTCTGGCTTTAATGTTTACACAATACTGAATTCTACTAAATCTGTAGGTATTGTCACGCGAGGCCCAATTTGCTACTCTACGCTTGTTGGCACACATTGTATTTGCACTAAAGTGCTGCTTTACAGGTCACAGTTTTGTGGACCATTCTTCAGAGAAAATATGCTTTATAGGCATTTGCTATAGTACAGGACACTGCTAAACCATGCAAAGATGCAAAATGTATAGCAGCACAGGAAAAATAACTACATAATTAACTCTCTGGCTAATAAAATGCCTACACCATGAATCCTTTTATGTATTTCCCAACTCAGATAGACCAGGCAAACACCTCCTGTCAAAAGACGAGTGAACCCAGTCATCTTGATGTAAAATCACAATGGAAGACACCCATAAGTGCACCGCTAACACAAACCCCTTAAAGAAATAGCTGGAAATCCCTTGTTAAATTAATTTCAAGACAGTACCAGTGAGAGAAAGAACTTTTTTTTGCAAAAAATTCAGTGAACTGCACACATAAGAGCAAGAAACAAAAGTGATCACTCAAAATAAATTAAGTGTGATTTAGTAATGAAAAGTACTTAAGTTTGCCTGGATGATACTGGATACAGATAAAACACTTCTGGGAGGCAGGCTAGGACTACAAGCCTTGCTGAGCTCTAAGAAAGTGAGCAGGAGACAGTTTGTAGAAAAGGAACAATACTGAACAATGTGTACTCGAACAATACTGGTTTGCTGTGTGTTCATTTAGTAACATGGGTGTATGTAAGATAGTGGGTAGGAAGAGTACATAAATAGCTTACACAGCAGTCAATAGCAATGAAAGGGGTGGGAGGTCTTTGGAAATCAGAAAATCATAAGAGGTGGACACCAGCAGAAGGTTGGGAGAGCTGGGAAATTTTCAAGGAACAAGAAGGCTAACTATAGAGGTTAGCAATTAAATAAGGCAATATTGCAGCTCTTTCAGAAACTTTAGCTTAATGTGGTGGTGGGGGTTAGAGTAGACACAGAATGCAAGCAGGTAAATGATAAGCTGAATATAAAAGGACTGAAGCGCAAACTGGAGCTGAGACAATTCTCTCCCTATTGAACTTACACTACAGTTTATGCCACTATTCTATGCAGAACTTTACCAGTAACAGCTCTTCTGGAAAAATGCAGTAACAAATGACTAAGGCAAAAATCTGGTAGTAGTATGCATGTCTGCCACAACTGTGAATTAAACTACTAGACTTTGGTCCAGCAGGGTTTAAAATATAAACACATAGCTTTCACAAGTAGCTCTGCTTGTGGAAATAGAAATGCAGAATAATGCAGAAACACAATTTCCCCACTACTGCTAATTAAAATATAAAACCAAGATTCCAGAACAAACTAAACAATGCAATCAGATGGAACAGAGCAGAAGAGTACAAAGTAGCATCATCACACAGGTTATAAATGCACTTAAATATATACGTAGAATTGGAATAATTAAAATAATTAGTTCGCTTTTTTTTTTTTACAGTTAGTTACTCATAATTCCACACCTCTCCAAGTCCTGGATAAAACATTGGACAGCGATGATAACTTTTAACATCGTGCCACAAAGGCACTTAATAAACAAAAAAAAAAAAGAAATGAAAAGAAAAGAAAGGCATCTTCGTTTGGAGGATCAGCAGACACCAGGGTTACTGTAAATAGTGTGCCATAAAGGTACCAAAGAGAATTCAAACTTGAAACCCTATCATCTTATAAAGAGTATATTAGCCCTCAGAGCCACCACTAGGCTCTGAGATACTTTAAAATATTACTTAAGAGTGTTTAAAAACAAACAAACAAAAAAAGTAAAGTGAAAGGGGGATTCCATATCCTGCATCCTCACCTACATTAAATTAATACATTGCTGTTACTTTTTTGTAAATATAATAATAAGTATTAAACTGTAATGTCTTTCATTATCATATGCTTGCAATAGTCTGTGCATCAAGAGGGTCAGTGGGGAACATCTTCAGTATAATAAAGGCAGGAACACTAGGCAACACCAGGGAGATTATTTAAATTATTGCCAGGATTATTTTAAAAAGTTACTATAGCAACAGCTCTGGTGTCAATATGCAGTCTAGGAGAACTAAGAAGAGTGCAAAATCTAATGCCTGCCATTATTGACTGATTGCAAGGATGAGCAGGGACAAAATAAATAAAAAAGGGACATTGAAGTTATTCTAATAACTTGGGGCAGGAAAGAGGTACATGGTGTGTGTGTGTGTGTGTGTGTGTGTGTGTGTGTGTGTGTGTGTGTGTGTGTGTGTGTGTGTGTGTGTGTGTGTGTGTGTGTGTGTGTGTGTGTGTGTGTGTGTGTGTGTGTGTGTGCATGTGCTCGTATCTTTGTGTGTGTATATGTGTGCGTGTGTGTGTGTGTGTGTGTGTGTGTGTGTGTGTGCTCGTGTCTGTGTGTGTGTGTGTGTGTGTGTGTGTGTGTGTGTGTGTGTGTGTGTGCGCGTGTGCTCGTGTCTGTGTGTGTTTTTGTTTGTAAGCATGTGGGCACTGGGCACATGTGTGAATTTTACTATGTGCATATGTGTAGGGGTTGCTTGTGTCAATGTAATGCATGAGCTTCCAGGGTTAACTACTGACGATTACCATTAGTAGTAATTAATGTCGTTACATTGGAAATTAGCCAAGACCATGGTCTTTCCTCATTCTAGCATGCCTCTGAATCACTAACTGCAGCATTGTGAAAACTGCTCCGTTTTATAGCTCCTTTCATCACCAGTGCTGTCATCGTTTATGAATTCACTTGCAAATATGCAATAGTTCAGACATGATAGGGTCTGTTGGAGCTCTGTAAATGAGGCAGAAATTTCCTTCAGAGGCCTGTATGACAGTTGGAAGAGGGGGAAAAATATGATTTAGACACTCATTTTTTTTTCAGATAGAAAGCATTGAGGGTTTTAACATTTTGTCAAATGTTTGGACAGGTACATACTGGAAGGAGACATTACACTCAATGACTGACTTGAAGAGTGTGAAATATAATGAAATAATCACATCCACAGACCTCGACACCATACACTTAGTAATAAGCTGAGTAATGAAAAAGGGCATGCAATAGGGCATATGTAGTAATCAAAGGCAGTTCAATATCTACACAGTTTCCCAGGTCTCCATTATTGGATGAGTTTGCAGGGGTATGTTGTCAATCTGATGGTTACAAGGGACTTTTTGCTTGATGAAGGATATTATTATATATTTCCTGGCATTCATTTTAGTCCATGGTTTCAACATCAGCTTTTTGTTTGGGAAAAGCCATGATGCTGCACATATCTGGGGAGTTTATGATGGCATCAAGTTTACAATCATACAGTATGTGAATTTGATCAGCAAAAACCTTTAACAGCAGCTTTGACCTCCAAGAAGTAAATACCAAAGAGGAGTGGTTCAAAGACTAAACCCTGGGGCCATACCTCTCAATCTGTTAGTGCAAGAAATATGGACAAAACCTTAGATAATGGCCCAAACCAGAAAGTTGCTAGAATAACAGGATTTTTCTTAGTGTCCATTTACTGAAGGATATGAAGTCTGAATCTCAAATGTATGTCATTATTTAGTGACTTCAGTCCATAGTGATTTGCCAGAAATCCACAAATTTTAAGAAGAACAGACCAAAAATATGAGACAAAAATCTGAACATTCTACAAAATTCTGGACAGTTGAGAGGTAGTCTGGGGAACACTATTAGTGATAGGTATTTTGGGGGAGTTAGAACAGCTTTGCCTAATTTCCTGTGTTCTGTTTGTGAGTCAGTTTGCTATCCAATGAGTTTTATAGGGAATAATATTTAACTGAAATAGTTCATGTATGTTACCTGAGTGTGAGATGGCGTTGAATGCCTTTGTAAGGCGTACATATAATGTGTGTATTGATTTGTCCTTATTCATTGCTTCAGTAACCATCTCATGAAGCCTACCAAGCTAAGTCACTCAAAAAATGTCTTATGTTGTTAAGATGCCTCATTAAGAGTACAAGACCGTAAGAATATAAAAAGAACAAAAATCTCAGTGTTTCATCAGCACTGTAGTTAAAAGGTTTCATACATTTATTACATGGGCCACATTGCTGAGTCACTGAACAACGGTAATAATTACGAAGTAGATGCCAAGAAGTACTCTGGAATGCAAACTGGCTATTTTTTTTTCACTTGGAATGCCTATATTTTAATATGTATTAAAATACGTTGAGACCAATGGTTCTAGTAGCAAACTATGTTCACAATATGTGTAATTTCATGCTGCCCTGCAACCTGACAGGCAAAATGCCCATTAAGAAAGTGCCTGTCTGTGGACATGCATTATTAATTGCAATTCAAAATGATGCAGATGTTATGACTTCTGGCCTTTAGTTTCAGATATTACAGCAGCAGTTACCTTAACTCTAGTAAATTAGTAGACCCAATACTATATCAGTTAGGTTTATGAATCAATGTTTTTTATAAATGTTTATTAGGATTAACAACAGTCAAGTGTCATGGTCATATATGATCTGTTAAATTGTTGACTGCTGATGGATCTTAATTTGCATTGCAAGCAAATTATTCACTTACAACAGAACTGTCTTGTGTGGCTATGTCCTGCTAAAATTCATTGTTCCTACACTTACTTCATATGTTTGCAAGCCCTGAAATGCTCATCAGCCTTTGAGCTTTAAATACTCTCAGACTTGAAGTACAAAATGGCATATTGCTGAATGGCTAAAAAGTTCTAGTACACTGTACATCCTTTTAGTCTTTTTCCAATGTCGTATTGTTTGGTTGTTTTACATTATTTGTTTACTGTCAATTTTTAAGATCATGTTTCTAGGCACATGGCATCCTGCAATCTTAGTGGAACTAAAACGATTTACACTGTTTGGTATGCAAATGTTATGGTAATTAAACTCTAGATTTTTTTAGCTGTATCTATCTATGTTTCAAGTGACATTGTCTAGATTTTCAATGTCAGCAGGTTGAGAAGTATGCTCCCCAATGTTAGGCATGCACACTGCTTAGACAGACAAATCATTGGGTTACAAATGGCAATCAGATGGCAATTCCTAACCTCTGAATCAGAAGCTGGGCTTAAACAGCAAGGTCTGATTCTTGCCATGAACATTGCCAAATGTGCACTTTGTCATGTATATTACACAACTGTATTGTCAATGTGTCTGCCAAACACTGAAAAGGAGAAGTGCATGCATGTGCATTTGTTTAACCAACAGGTACACTTTATGGCACTTCAGTGAATAAACTGCTCCAGAACCAGGTTCATGCCTTAGAGAATCCATATTGCTATAGCAGTGAGCAATGAAAATGAAGATAACTTACCAAAAATCATTTCCACCCACTCACTGAGCGCATTTGGCATATATTAATCATGGTCACAGCTCTAGTGACATCATCACATGTGACACTGGGCAAAAGTTATGGGCAAATGGGTAAAGTAAGAGTAAATAAATCACGATTTAAAGAGGCTACTCAGAATCAACTCATACCCTGCTATTCTAAGAGAAGTTCATGAGTTTCTGGCAAATACAGGACAGTTGAGGGGAATGATTACAGATGTGGTAGCTTCACTAGCTAGCACTTATTTGAATGTAAAATTACCTGAAGCTAAAATTTATCAAGTAAATGAGCTGACATAAATACAATAAAATAAAATAAAATAAACCATTAACAAGACTTTTCATTCATAACAAACCCATGCACAATACCTAAAGCACTATTTTGCAGATACATAAGAAATTGAAGTTGTCTATTGCAGTCATACAGAAGGAAACAATACTTTCACACTGAAGCATTGAAACAAAAACAGGAAAAATGGAAATATGTCATGCATAGGGGGTCTGGTTCTTGTGCTAAATAAAATATCTTGTATTATATGATTGAGGGAATTAACCCACATTCCTCAGGAAATATATTATCTAAACCTAGAGAACAAGATAGTATACCACAGTTCACCAATGAAGCACAAGCTGATGTTCACAGTCAAACATTCTTGCATATTCGGGGATGTTGTGAGGCACAAACCTGAAGTTGACCTGTTCATTCAATTTAAAAAGGCATTGTCTGAATTATAATTGGAGATCTTACCTACAACCTAGATGCAAACATTGCTATCCAGATTGTTAGCTGCATCCCACTGTGCTATCCCTTCAGTGCATGTGCACAGTTCCCTGTCCCATTCCTATTTCAGGTCTTCTTGGGAATAATAAAGGATAATCACATTGATTCCTACTGATTTTTAATAAAATGCTCATAGTTCTTAGGTAACAGGTACAGAGCTGCATTTCTTTTCAGCAATTAGAGCTGCAAAAGTAGTTGTTCTGTTGTGTCCTTTTATTAAATGAATCATGAGCTAGAGATGGTTGCCTAGAGCATCATACCTTATTGCTAACCCAAGATGTTAACGAAAATCAACATAGCCTTGATACTTGTGGATGTGTTTTTGTTTTGTTTTGTTTTCTTTTGCAGTCATTTTAGTTAATGCAGATACAACACTGGATATATGTGTAGGGTTTGATAACAGTATATTCTGCCTGTAGAAATGACCATTTTTTTATTTTTCTGTTTATTATGTTATTGTAGTGACAGGATTAGAGATGGTTGTGAATGATGTCAGGAATTTCAAATACCTAACTGTGGCCACTCTCTCTTTCACTTTTTTTGTGATCGTAAATCAAAGGTGATCACTTAAGGGGAGAGAAGCATTTGTATTTGAAAGATGCAGTGATATTATCTGCTGGTGTTGTAGGAACTTAGAAATAAGCAACTTAGTCTTAATTATCAATATATTCAAATATTCTTGATGCAGCTTTAAGGAATGTGAGCAAACTTAGCTTGTTATCCTTATTCGTATCAGTATGATAGTACTGTTATTTATTTATTTATTTGTATTTGTTTACCAGGAGGTCTACTGGGCCAGGGTGAGCCCATTTTTTTAGGCCCAGGGAGAAAAGCTCCAAAAATAAACAACATGATAAAGCTACAGACTCAAAATACAGAAATCAAGCAGCGATGGTGCAGAACACTACATTGCAGAATAGGTGATACAATAAAATAGATAATAGTAGTTATGCAGATGTTAGATTTTAAGTATAAAAGCCAAACAAGAATACAAATGATGACACGGGCTAATAGCAAATGTGTGAACAATACAGTATTGCAGTTTTGCAGTAGAGAGGGAAAGATTGAGAGAAGCAGATTAAAGATTCTGAAAGTAAGGGATAATCTTAGAGCCATTGCTATATAGGCATCAAAATTGAACAGAAGATATGATATGTAACTGATATAGTAGATTATGTGTGACTGGATGCACATGTTGGACTTAGTAAGTTGGAAGCACTGAATGTATATATGAGGAGTCTGAGCTGTAAGTGAGATGGGGAGGAAAAGTAGGAAGGCTAGGAATATTGTTTTTTTTTTAATAGTCAATGCTGGTACATGTACATAGCCAATGGAAGAATAGGTGTTGTTTCAATGAAGGCTTAAAGCATTCAGGGTTGCTAGTAGACCTAAATAAAGGAGGGAGAGCATTCCATAGTTTTGTTATAGTATATGGGTAACACATTTGACTGGCAGAAAGGTTAGGTTTTGCTACATTAAGGAGCATCTGATTGACTATCGCAGTGATCTGTCTGGGTGATACATGGGGAACAGAGAGGTGAGTGCAGGACAAATAGATAGGACAAGAGATATTTCTGAAAAAATAGTGTACTGTTTTATAATACTAGAAATAAAGCAAGGTTAGCCCAGAGTCAGCTTTTCAGTAAAAAGATTTAGGTGTTTGCTCACTAGTTAGACTAATTTATTGTACCTCTTCCTAAAAAAGGTCTAGTGGTGGCAGGATGGCTTTTTAATAGCTTTTTATGAGTGACATGATAATGAAATAATTATGCACTGAATTTGTATCGGAATTTAAAAACATGCTATATTATGAAGAGGCTAGCTTTCTGCACTTGACTTCATACTGTACTTTTAAAAATAAGTAAATAAGCAAATAAATGAAAATTTCAAGGCAGTCTTGTCTTTAGTTAAAAAATAAAGAAATAAAAAATGTGAGTGCAATGATTTGCACAGCAAAATCCTACATAGCACACATGCACACAGAAGTAAAAATAAATCATATAAAATAGTCCTGATTATATCCAAAGATGTAGGTGCAAGACATTCCTTTCTTCTATTATGTCCTTTTGTCTACAGAGTAGATAAGTACCACTTATCTCTTGCCATAATACAAGAATTGGATAAATAAAGCAAATGCTTTGTAAAATAAATGTGTTAGACAATTTTGCAGTGCATATAATATAATCATCTGTACTGCTACTGATGAAACTAAACAGCTGCCTGTATGTAACTGAAAGCTGAAAGTATTCAAATCATATGAACCTTTGTTTACACATCCCTGACTGCACCAGTGGCAGGGAGTCATAAAAACATGATTATTGCCCAGGTGACCAGATTTTAATTAATGTCTCAGGATGTTCATTGTACAGACATAGGGAGGACGTATAGACCCATGGTGGTGATAGTGGGGCTTCGGAATGCCACATGAGATCCCTGGAGGAGGGAATAATATATTTCTGTTTTATGAGGGTATGAATTAGGGTCACTGAGACATTGGATACAGTTGCAGCTTTTCTTGTGGGTGAGAGGGCACATGCACCCTCTTGATGGGACTTAATGAACATCTAAAGTGATCTGGCTTGCTCCTGCCTCTACCAATGGAGCTGGTTAAGATAATACTTACACCATTGGTTGTTGAGACATGAATAAAGGAGCAAACTTCCTTATGGCTTCCTGTATGCTGGTCCTCTGGATGGCTCTTGCAATAGTTAACCCAGAAAATGAATAAGTGTGTGTGTGTGTGTGGGGGGGGGGGGGGGATTCCAAATAAATAAATAAATACATTTTATTTGCATAGTGTATAAACCAAAAGTCAGACAAAGATTTGATTGCAAAATCTTATAAGCTGAATCTGTCATGTGTCAATTTATTTCTCAAGCCATTCCTTTGTTCCATGGCCCCTACAAAAAACAGGATATCTGCAATGAAATAACAAAAACAAGAGTTAGCTTCAGCTGAAACTGGCTGTGAGACCAAAACAGACCTCTCTTGAGAGAAATCTCAGTAATTCATTGTGAAAGCTTCCTGTAGCTATCTAGTACAGATGCTCTGAGTTTGTTGGCACCATAATCATTTTTAAAATTTGCCAAGTCGATGCTCATTAATAAATCACTGAACACGATGGATGCAAACAAATTTCTGAGTGTCTCTTTTACTGCAATGTGTACAAGGAGAAGTACTTAGTCATTGGAAAACAGCAAACCTGTGTAATGTGCAATAATGCAATTGTCTGTTTTCAGCTGTGACAACATTAATTCATTTCAAAATTATAAATGAAGACAGTAGCAGTAAAAGCAGAGATACCCAGTGAATGGTGAGTCACCTAATCTTCCAGAATGGACAGTGTTCTCTTTTTACATTAGAAAGACCAGGCTGGAAACATTAGATATGTTAGATAAGAAAATTATGCTAAGGCTTAGCATGTGTCTTTAAGTGTATATGTATGTGTATCTGTATGCAAGTGCATGAGTATGAGTGTGCATGCAGGTGTGTATGTGTGTGTGTGTGTTTGTGTGCATGTGTGTGTGCATGCGTGCGCGCGCGCGCGTGTGTGTGTGTGTGTGTGTGTGTGTGTGTGTTTGATTAAGTCTGCATACTTTAAGTAATGCATCATATTCACCTTCAGCTTTGTTTAGGAAATGTTGATAGACACATTCTGCTTTACTGCAAATATATTTAGATTCTGTGTAACTCTTGCAACATTGAATATGAACATTTTAGCATTTTTTTCATTTTTGTCAAAAGTAATGATTAACAAACACATTAACAAATATGAATTATTTGCAAATACAATAGCTGTACTTGTTAATTTTGCATAGGTCTTTATCTGATTTACTCATGTATTTCATTAATCTCATGCAAGATGCATTAATTAATAATTCACAATGAAATAGCAGGATAAATATCTGACTATGGTCCAGGCAGCATGGGTTCAATTAGTTCAGGCTTCTAACAGGAGGCCATGCAGAAGAGAGGCGAGGAGTCATTGTCCTATGGAGATAGAGTCAGTGACTGAGTTGTCAAGAAAATGGGGCCAATATATCACCATGCTCTAGTACATGACCATACTAGTGTTTAATAGTGCAGGCAAGTGGTGAGAAATATAGAGCATAAAAAAATCCATACAGCAGTGAGATTCTGCACCAGAATCCTTGATCTCCTTACTGTTCCCAGTCATATGCCATGATTTGCATGAGGGAGGCAAACGTTAGTCTGTATAGCCAGCCAATGAGGAGGTGACCAGGGAACAGACCAATGGTCATCTATAGGTAGCCAAAAACCCATCAGGAAATGTTTTTCTAATACATTAAATAATATTGTCCAGTATTTAGAGCTTTGTGCATTTGCTGTACATCTTAAAATCTTATGAACAATTTCTTACAGACAAATTACAGTTTTTAGATTTAAAACATTATGAAAAGGTGTGGATGGGTTGTGTTATTTTTCTATTACTTTGGAATATTTTTTTTCTTTCCAAAGATAAAAAGGAACAAAGCAACAGATATTTTTTTTTGTTTGTTTTTTTGTTTTTTTGTATTACACACTGGGATTAGAGCAGTGAAAATAATTAAACATTTAGTACACCACAATAATTTAAAGAATAATTAAAATTGAAATTGTTATTTACCTAATAAAGCATAACTATAAAACACTGGTTCTCAGTCTGCTCTTATTAATTTATCATTTATCACATCTCTTAACAATTATTTATTAAGCTTTATATTTTTAAGTTGTTTTGTGAGGTATTATATTCTTCAGATTGATTCCATGAAAAACAATCCTATAAAACAAAGAAGAGGTTGACATTCCATAATATATTGCAAAAAAGTTGCTATCTATAGCAAGGTTAGAAAGTTCTAATATATGGCTATAATTCCAAACAATTACCATATTTTATATAACTTACACATGATTTTAACTCCACTAGATATAACCATAATGAAATAGTTCAACAGATCTGGACATGCTGTACTAGTTAATGATACATACTAAATTTTATTCTCTAAGGGATATTTGATATTTTGAACCATGCTATATTAGTTTGGCATAAATCATTTGTACTATTATTAATAGTATTTGTTGGATTTTGTACACTATCATTAAATAATATCAACCATAAATCTTTGAAATGCAATAACTTGGAACATTAAATTCTTTTATATCAGTTTTCAGCCATATATAGGTGACAAAATGATGGTGCAGTGGTGCAGCAGATAATGTTGTCACCTCACAGCAAGAGGTTCTCTGGTTCAATTCTTGCCTGGAGTGCCTTCTGTGTGGGTTCTGCATGTCCACTCCGCATTCTCGTGGTTTCCTCTGAGTACTCACGTATCCTCCCACATTCCAAAGACATGCATCTATAGCATTTCACCCTGGTCTCTGCTGAAAATAGGTGCTGTCCTAGTCAGACTTCCCTGGCCAACAAATGATAAATACATAAATAAAATGGTCAATTGTAATGGCAAACAATAGAGATGTCATAAGATTTTCTTGCTTAGCCGCTTTTGTTATGTTAATATAAGAGATAAATAACCCACTGTTGCAGTGTATGATTTTAAGAATTTATACAGATGTTTTAGCAAATTCTACACATTCTTCTGGAAAGCCACACATTGTCTGTACTTTAAAGAAGTAAGCCTAGTGCAGTAAATCAAAAGCCATCTCCATACCTAAAGTAATGATTTCCAATTTTTGATTATTAGAATTAGCTAAATGTTTTAAATTTATGCATCAGTTTATTGAAATTTGATTATGTAGAACGTCCGACTGGTAGGTGCAGATTTTTGGCAGAGGCCTGGGGAGAAAAGCTCCAAAATATTGAAAACACATTTTAAGAACAATCATTTTACAGTCTTCAAAATAGCATTAAAAAATCTATAGTTTAAAAAATTATACCAAATTAGGCATAATGTGACACATTGGCTAAAAATAGATACAACTTATATGGCAATGAATAATTATTTAGAGAAATTTTAGCCATTTTAGTGAAACTAAAGATAAGTTAATGGAATACAAACAGGAATCGTAATGTAAAGTGAGAGGGAAATGTTATGGCATATTTGCCTGATCTTGGCTTGGAACTCTAATGATAAAACTTGCTTATTCCTTATCAACTATCCAAACTGCTGTATATGTTAATCTATTAGTCAACATAGTCACACACATTTTATAATCTATATTAAGTAGAGAAATCAACCTATAAGGTCAATGGAATTCAAGATTCTTTTCATGTCTTAAAAATGGGGTTGTAGTACATATTTACAAGACAATAAAATAATGTTATCCTTCTGTATTAATGAAATAAATATCTTAATTAGTAAAAGTATATCTTAAGATAATAACTTATACATTTCCTGGAACACAAACCATTTAAATTTAGATTTTTATTAATTTTAACTTACTAATCTGTTCTTTTAATTTCAACAATAGTTAAAAGTTTTATTTATATATTTTTACTTTTTGAATGGATATGTAAAATGATCTGAAAACCCTTTTCAGCCATCCTGGGAGTCAAGGCACTATATAAACATAAAGAACATGTTTAGCTTATAATAAAATTGAATGATAGTACACAGTCTCTGGTTGTTGCATTTCTTATACAGTTAAGTTAGTTTTATATGCATTTATGTATCATGCTACAAAGGTTTACAATACAAGTAAAGTGTATTACAGAGATTGCTAAGACAGCCATATTTTAGATATACAGTTTAAATATTTTTTCTTGATCCTGAGATAATTTGTTTATATTTTAACTCAGAAAAGGAATTGAATATTAGCTCTTGTACCATTTTCCTCACTTTTTTGTTAGTTGACCCATTTAGTACTGATAGGCTAGCAACCTCTTTTCAGGAAAGACCTGAGATGGTATTTTACTACCAGGTGTCATGGGATCTTTTATATCCATCTAAGCTACCACTAAATCAAGCAGATGAGACCTCAAGTTCAACATTTCATCTGAAGGAAGACACACAGAAGAGTACAGCATCCTCTTAGGTCATACTACAGTGTCAGCAATCAATCATCCTGGTGTGGGTATAGAACCCACAGCCTTCTGCACAACATTGCATTTTATCTGTACCGTAATATACCCTCTATAAGATTCTGTTAGCAATTTTGAAAGGATATATAATCCTATGAAATATCTGCCTGCACAAACACACGCATGAACACACACACTTACACACACACGCAGACACACACACACACACACACACACACACACACACACACACACACACACACACACACACACACACACACACACACACACACACACAAAGACTTGCACAGACATGTTTACTTATCGGAAGATAATGATACCTCCAGAAAGTGTGTGCTGAATTTTTCATGTTGATGCTTTCAGGATGATCATTATTTAAGCTTATATGCATTTGCTAATATTGCTCAAAATGAGTATATAATCTAAGCTATATATTTGACTTTCCACTTGGCTTGGTCTCCATTATTGTGTGACCCAGTTTTCCCACTTCTTCTTAGAATTCTGACCCATACTAAGCAAAATGTGTTAGGCTATTATGTAATTAATATCTGCCAATAAAAGGTGCTTTCACAAAGTATTAATGAATCTATTCATTTTGTATTTGTATTTAGATCTTCAATGTGTTCTATAAAATCCAAGAAAGTCAGGAAATAAGGATTAGAATCCTTGAGAGTTACATAAGAATGTCAGTGTGTAGAAATCCTGGCTCTTAATGGACAATAATAATTTTGTTCAATTGTTTCGTCCATATTTACCTGCTTCATTTTAGTCACAAGGCTTACTTTATTTCACGGGCCCCCATTACTTGAAGGCTAGGATACTGGTACTCATCAACAAGATTTTGTACTCCGCTTAGTCTCATCATTTCTACCTGGCAATATCCCTTAATCTCTTCTTGCCTTTCATTTGTCAGCTCAGCAGAAGTCAAAACCAGGATCCTTTACCCTCAATGTGGACTTAAAAAATTGCCATCACAGTGAAATGTAGAGATATAGACACCCGACTTTTCCCTCTTACCCAGCCACACTGCAACCTGGCTTACAGGAAAAGCTCACTCATATTCTGCCATAGACTGCCAAGAGAAGAAAGGTTAGTATTTTTTCTCTGCATTGCTTGTATTTTGTATTGTGTTCCTTTATTGTGGAGTATTTCCGCTGCAATGTGTTCTAATTGCTTTCTCTTTTGTATTGCATATTTTAACTGGGAAAAAACAAAAACCACTTGTGTCATTGAAATTAGATTTTCTTTGCCCTTCCACTCTGCTGCTTTTCTGATCTTAAACTCATTTGCTCTTTAGTTGTTTACACCTTTTGTTACTTCGAGCACATAATTCCATCTCTTTCTTTCTCTCTTCCCCTTCATTGGCTATTGTTAGTAACCACAAAATTATCTTTTGAAGAAACTCCCCAAAAACTAATTAAATGTATTTTGCCCTTCCACTATAGAGCCAGAATTCAGTCCATCTTGATATTTTAAAATTACTTCTAAAGCATGAGTTACCCTCTTTCATACCTTCCCATCAGCATGGCACACTGTAATTATTAAACCATTAACCTATTTTTGTCATCTTAAATTTAAAATCTATAACATTTGGGACAAGTCTTAGTGTTAAAATCTATAGCACCTGGGACAAGAATGTCAATCACTTTAAAGCCTGCATCCTGTTTTTAAGCAACCATATTGGGATTAGTGGCTCTGTTTTTGTTCCTGGTAGATTTCCTACAGACTACTGATCAATGGAAAGCCTGATAAATGTTTTTTAGGAGCCATCTTGGGATTGGTGTTACTGTTTTGATCCTGATGAGAGAAGTATAGTGTCATTGATTCCTGACTGATTCTCTAATTGGTTAGTGTGCATGTGCAGGGGACTTTCCTGATAGATATAGTTGCTATCCAGGGTACTATTGGGAGAAAGCTGCAACAATCCAGCAGACCTCTGCAACATATGGCACGAGACTGTGGCCCACTTTTCATGTTGTGGTCAGTGCCATTGTTTTACTTCTGGTGAGAGGATAAGTAAAGGGACATTGATTCTCAGCTGTATGCAACTGTGGTGAGACCAGTACTAGTAGTAGTAACAGCTAGTAGCCAACAGGCAAGTCACCACCATTCATCATTCTTGACAAACCAAATTCTGCCCTTTCAGTAAATACTACTAGATTAGCTATCACCTAACCTAACTTCAGAGCATTTCCTTAAATATCTCATTTATAAATCCTCATGGTCTACTATAGCAGTTTCCTTCCTACCCCTGAGTATTACTTAAGCTCCAGTTTTCCACCCTCTGGTAACATGGCTTACCAGTCTGCTCTCTCCCCATCCATGGCCATTCTAATTGCATTAGGTGTTCTAAGACACCATAGTAACTGTCTAATGTTCACTGGCTGTTCACTACTTCTACCACTGAGATGTACATATTTATGAAACATGGAGGCAATCCTCTCACATCAGCCCACTATCTGCAAGCAATAAACCACCACAACAACACATCAGTCATAGCAACTACTAGACCATCAACACATGCTTTTGCTGCCCATAGTGCGTTTTTAGACAGTGCCCCTCCAGTGGACATTACTACATGGAAAATTCAGACGGAAATATGTGCAGCATTAAGGTGGAACTCTCAATGGTAAGAGACTAAATCAAAAGATGCTCATACATGAGGCCTTTCTTCCACTCAATCACATTCATGCCTGTATAGCTACTGAGACATGGTTTAAGTGTAATAAGACCTCATACATGAGGCCCTTCTTCCACTCAGTCAGATTCATACTTGTATAGTTACAGAGACATAGTTTCAGTGTAATGACAGCACTCCCTCTACACCAGGGTTTAGCAACTTTATGCTTTCAGACCCTAAGAAAATTGTGAGGGAGTATTTATATTTGTTAGAAACACCTTTATTTCACATCAAAATACCAGCAACCCTAATGTGGAGCTCATGGAGATCCAAATAACCCATAATAAATCCAATTATTACTTCATTGCTAGCTACAGATCCCCATTAATGCAACCCAAAGATAAAAGAAATTAATTCAGTACCATTGATGCATTAAATATCAGACCAAATACCTCCTTAGTAGAGGACTTCAATTACCTATGCATTGATTGTTACAACTTGCACCACCAACACTAGTTACACTCAGGGTTTTCTAGACTGCATTCATACTAATGCACTGAAGCAAATTTTAAAGTTAACTACCCACTAGAGTTTCTGTTATCTTTGACATGGTCCTTATCAACCTAGCCACATCTTATACCCTATCCTGCATCTCCTCACCCCTGGTTAAATCTGACTACAGTTCATTCACCTTCTCTATCCGGTCTGTTGGTACCATCCCACTACCGAATGAGAGCATCTTAAGGACTTCTCCAAGGAAAACCTGCTTCAGCTTGTAAAAGTCCCATGCACAATTCCCAACAACCTTTGCAAGTGGACCCAACTGAGAGGGCTACTGCATTAACATCTGATGTTTACTAGCACTTGAACAACTTCATAGAAAAGTCAGTACCCACCCAGCCTAAATGTAACTGTAAATTCAGGAATAAACTTCTTGGGTGGACCTCCTGAATTAATAATCCATGCAACAAAAGAAACACAAGAATGAAAATTTGCAAGAAATCTCCATCTGACTACCTCAAGACTACACAGTATGTCAGCAGGGAACTTTGAAACACTGTAAAACAGTGTATGAACTTAAAGTTGCCACAAATTCCAAAGGAAACTGCAACTGTTTCTTCAGTTATGTCAGAAAATTAAGGAATAATGTCGAACACAGCATTGAGCTCTTCCATAATAATATTATCCATTCTGACCCCAGTGATATAGGTAATATATTAGCAGACAGATTAAGTGCTAACTTTATCCCTCCTACTCACATTGTCACCCCTACTAAACCTGGAAATTTAGTTTCTCATGAAACACCTTTGAACAAATCTTAGAATCCCTGTCAAAGATGAAAAATAATACTTCCATGGGACCAGACAACAAAACAAGCTGCATTATCTTCATTGCCAGGTATGTACTATCTGAGCCTCTCCTAAAACTGTTCAGTGTCTGCCTATGTAGAGGATGTCTTCCTGATGACTGGAGAATAGCCACTGCGACTCTCCTATAAAAGGGTGACCAGCTACTTTTTATACCCAGATAATTACAGAACCATGAGGCTCACCAACCTTATATGTAAACCTTTGGATCATATCACAGCAACACTCATTTATGTAGACATAAGAAACCTAACTGATCTAGATCCTATTGAGTATGGTTTTATGAAGGTCAAGTCCTGTCTTCTAAACCTGGTAAGCTTCTTTGAAAAGGTTCCGGGGCTATGGATGGTGGTCATTCTGTGCATACTGCTTATGTATACATGACCAGTTCTATTCACACTATCCCACATGATGGCATTATTGAAAAATTAAACAAGCTTAGCGTAAGCTCCTACATTGTCCTACAGATTTCAGTTTGGCTATCTAGTCTATCCCAGGTTGTGAAGTTGCTGGTTCCCTGTTTTCATAGGTTCACAGGTTCATACTAGACATTTTAAGCCAAGCCAATAACTCTGAATGTAAATTTGTAACTAGCTGGGTGTCACATGTCACATGTCTCCCATTTGGCATTTCATTTGTAGGCATCCATGCCAATATCCCAGGAGTGTAGCTGACCATGAGCTAACTTTTCTGTTCCATCTTATTTGCCACTACCTAAATCTTTGGTATTTCAAATTGTACCTATCCTAAAATAGGACATTATTTCTACCCATGAAAGGAACCTTTCAAAAAATACAGCATACCACTTTCCCGTCTTCTGAATTACTTTATAAGAAATGTTGTATTCCTCTGTCATATATGACCTCATATGCAAATATTCATACAGCAAGGCTGACAGTAGCACTGAAACCCTGCTTCTCTGGAATACTCAGTGTATTATATGCTGTATTTCATTAACTGACTTTTTTGAAAACAATCCTGTTCTTGAACTGTAATCTTTTCTGTACTATAATGAGCTGATGCCTCATATTTAAAACTGCTGGGCAATATCAAACTCTAGAACCATTCTTATGTAATCGATTACCTCTATATGTTTATATTGTCCAGCAGTTTTAAGGTATGAGGCATTGGCTAGTTATACTATAGCAGACATCAGAGGTCAAGAACAGGATTCTGCAAGCTGCAGATAACTTATATCTACCAAATACTTCTAACAGAAAATTGTAAAATACCTTTATTCTAAGGTTACAGACAATTATTAGTATCTCTCTCTATCTATCTATCTATCTATCTATCTATCTATCTATCTATCTATCCTTGTTGAACTGATAGCTGAACTAATCCAAAATATATGCCTTAGCTGTGGCTCAAATCATAGCTAAAATACAACAACAGAGGGAAGGAAAAAAGTATATTAACAACTGATATTTCAAGTGTAATTCATCATAACAGCTCACTTATGCATTTGGGATCTGCCTTGTTTTTATCAGAAACTGTGGATATTTTCCTACAGCTGTTAGAGTCCAGAAGATTCATTGTGAAATTGATTATACTGTCCCTTTACTTTTCTGCCTAGCATTAATTATTACACTTTCTCATTTCTGCTCCCTGATGACATCATTACAAGGCATTTCTGATCCTTGCCACTATTGAATTTAGATAATCTATACTCTGTTTTCAGATGAAAAACATAGTCATAATCCAATAGGAGATTAAATGCTCAAACAGATTACTGACCATGAATAAATAATTGTGCCTGGAGACTGCATTTAAAATTAAAAAATAGCGTTTTTCATTCTCTTCCATCTAAATTTGGAGTTGCTGAATTCAGCGAAAATGAAACAAACTTTTCTGTCACAAATTAGAAAAGCTGAATAGCTACTTCACAAATATGTTTCTATCAGGATTACCCTGATGATCATTTGACGTAGATTCTGGCAAATATAATAATAAAATGTTTCATACATGAAGTAAGCATTAACAGACTAGAAATATAGTTACCTTCCCAGGCTACAATGTCCAGATCTAAATAAACATTATCCATTAATTTACTTCATGCTGATTTAATCTCAGATCCTGGCTGCCACTCATTATTATGAATTTATACTCAGCTCCTTTTTAAAGTTTGAAACTTTTCTACTACATGCAAAAGGAATATACAACACAGGCAGTGAGTGCTGCTTTCATCCTGAAATTAAATTATTCCTTTATTTGTTGAATTTAAGTGGTGGAGCATTACCTGCAATATTCTGAAAAAAAATTAGATCACGTTTGTTAATGAAGGTAGAATACTGATCCACAAGGACCCATTTTAGGCTTAGATCAGCAACATGGTCTGGTTAAGATACTTTCTCATGATCACACAGAAAGAAAATGGAGGCTGTGGGATTCATATTTGGGATTCCTCTATGACAGTGGTAAAACAGAGTCTTAAACCATTGCTCTAAGCTACCAGACAAAAAGGTTCATATACTTTATTATAACTTGAAGTAAACCATCTGCAAAGCTTTAAGTAAAATTAAAGATTTATCATCACATGACATAGTACATTAGATAAACAACACACACTGCAAACAACTGCTATTAAGAAAGTTCTGCTAAAGAGTAGAGGACAATCATATTCTGTAAATAGTACAGCTATCCCCCACTATACTGAATGCATTAATAGATGTCTCCTCTTCTACCCACCTCAGTAAGAAAGTTATATGTCCACAACCTTATCTGAGAAAAACTGCTTTTGCAGATCCAAGCAAAAGTTGTCCAATATTATTTAGCAACTTTGCCAAATTCAAGGTAAAGTTTGTAGTAAAAAGATATGATTATTTTAGCCAATCTCACCAAAGAAAGTTAAAATGGAACACTGGGGTTGTACGTAACCCTTCCCTTACAAACCTTGCAGAAAACACATTCTCATAGATCTTCAAGTAAACAGTTGTGTATAGTAATCTAAACATGTTGAGACTTGAGTGGTTCCTTCTTCATTCAGAAATAGTAGATATGTAACTGAATATGTTACAATGCAAGGCAGCACAAAGCAACTCACTGTAGACTTAAGATACTGAAAAATGGTATTTTGTCAGTAGACATATCCTAATCATCCAGCTTATGGGAGAAATCTGAAGACCAAGCTGCTGCAGGAAGCAAAAAGTGTCCTGGACAGGAGAAAAATATCAAGAATGTGTTGTTATACAAGAAAGAAGACAGTAGCATCAGTACAGTCCATGTAAATAAAATGCAGTCCCCCAAAAATATGCCTTTAGCTTTTAGGTCTGTTCTGGCGAATACATATTACAGGTGACCTGCAGTCAGTTAGTGCCTTACTTATTCCTCACTTGTAAAAATATAGGCACATTGTTATTTTAGGTGGTCCTTGCTATGATGATTTTATATTGCATTATGAAATGATCACTCATTCAGTAAACTGAATTAAAGGTTTATGCATGGACATAAATTACTTCGGTCACTGTCACTTTGCCCATGTCAACATTCAATAAAACATTGCAGGGGTATAACAAAGCACATCAGCAAAATTCTGCGACAGTACATTAGAACTTTCGAAGAGAATGCGCACACATTACAATACGCAGTCATGGCAAGCATAAGAGAATTAAATCAAAACTAATGGTTAAAAGATGTTTACAGTAATGAAGAAGTAACCCCTTTAAACAGACACTCCCTATTAGAACATACCTTATAAAAGGGAAAAAATACTTTACACAGACGAATGCACTTACAAAAATGCCGCTTGAACAAGACTACTAGGCAGGCAGTGTTGAACATTCTTAGCTTTTGAAAGATTTTAGCAAGATGCATAAATTGGTAATTCAAATGTAATCAGCTGATGATGAATGGTTAGGTACTTTGGGGAGTGGGATGATTAAAGGATGTTTAAAGTTTGTGGGCATTTTCCTTCAGTTAGTGGAAGTTTGAAATTATGAAATAAAGTTTTGGAAACAAATTATCCACCTGATCATAGAATTCTAGGGTGTGGGTAGTTAAAGTTGTAGTTACATTCAACCTAAATGCCAGTGAGATTTTTTTTTTAATTTTGCTTTCATTATAAGGCCTTAAAGTAAATAGGAAGATAGTCAAATACTTTGTGTAATTGAACAAATAGGAATAGTTGACAGGAAGAAGTAAGTGTGAGATATACGAGTCACAGAAGCCATATTAAAATGCAAAGAAGGTATCATATCTGGGTCCATTTTGGAGGAAAATAGATTTAATGAATACCTTGTGGGAGATGATGAATCTGGTGTCATATCATTTTTTTTAATTGCCAAAAGTTGAACCTGAAGGTTTCAGTAGCACATTGCCTTGCCACTTAATTAGTTTGAATTCTGGTATATTTCTTAATGACTTGGTAATGTTGACAAAAATTTAATCAAATGAGAGAGTCATTTCTCCATACTTTCAAGGCATTCTTTGTATTTCTGAGTAGTGTTCTTTATTTTATTGTAAATCAAACAGCATTAGAAGACCTGTAGAGTCATTAAGAAGTTTTGAGAATTTAATCTTGAATAAGATTACATAGATTATACAATGTGGTAAGATCTAATATATGAGAATAAACAGATCATGGAATGTAGATCAGCTATGGGGTAAGTGCAGGTATCAACCTCTGTGCAGTTGTTAAGTAGTAGTTCATCCTCTGACAGGATATCAAAATAGTTGGAAAGATATGACAAAGTTTCAAAACTGGATATACGTTTGTGGGTTTAGGAAGACCAATATAACAAGGTTTAAATCATTTAAGACATTGGTGAGAACAGATAGTTCTATTTACTTGCTTGGTGTGTCAGTAATTATTGCACCCAGGAAAGAAGGGAGATTGGCAGAAGTGTTAAACCTAATATCCTCTTTGACTAGTTGTGGCAGATGAAGATGATTAATTAATCTAGCAAATAATGGAGTAAAGAATTCCATTGGAGGTTGAGGTTTTCATAGATTTTCAGTTTTTTATCCTTCAAATAGAGAATTTGCTGGAAAATATTTTCAAATGATGGATGAGTAGCTGCTGAGAAAGTGTAGATTGTAGCTAAGCACAGCTTAATGTGACCACCAAATTGTAACTGAATTAATGGCCCATTAAGTGCTGTTATCTGAGACACTATTACTTCTAAATAATATTTTTGGTGAAAAGAAGATGTGTTTCTTTATTACAGTAAGTGCATGTCTACTTTTTTTGCCCAAGCTTGTTATCAGCCGACCAAAGTATAGTTCATAGGTTCATAGGAGTTTACTAGGCTAACGATCCCAAAGGTCTTTTTAAGCCTATCCATACATGCCAAATCTCTGACAGGTTCTGGTACCTTTGATAAGTATAAGCAGGGACTTGGGTGATGAAACATTTACAAGCAGGGGCCTGAGAGATGAAACATTTACAGCTTGACTGTATCCATTAGAGACACTGGTGCCAAGCCAGGGATTAAGTTAATTTTCCCCATCCAGTTGTCCAAGTTACTCTTGAATTGATTTATGGAGGAACTCTGCTTTACATGGATGGGGAGCATGTTCCATAGATGGGGTAGTCTCTGGGATACATACCTGTCTCTCCAGCAGGTCCTATTTATATCGCAAGCAAGGTTTAAGTCTTCAGAATGGGTAATTTTGGTGCTGTTTATTTTGTGGATATGCAGGAGATCCATCAGCGTAGGGTCTGACAATGCTCTGTATGGCAAATATAGATCTTCTCTCAACAGTCTATAGGAGACAGTATACATGGATAGAGCCTTGAGGTGATCTGCATAGGACATTTTACTTATGTCCTGTATTCTTTTAGTGAGATACCTCTGTGGATATTCCACTTGTTGGATATGCTTGGTTAGGTACATACCAAAGGGGGGGACTGTACTCAATGATAGGACTGATATATGCCAAACACTGGAACAATGACTTCCTTTGACCTAGATACCATACCTTTGTTTATAAGTCATGCAACATGGAATGATTTCCTCACTACTGTAGACATGTGATGGTCAAAGGCTAGATTACTGTCTATGTGTGTCCTTAAGTCTGTAGCTACTGGGTCATCTCTAAGGAGTGTGTTGTCAATATAATAGGCACCGGGGTGGATGAATTACTGAATGATATTATTATGCATTTCTTGGCATTTCATTTTAATCCATGGCTCTGACACCAGTTGCTTGTCCATGTTAGTCCTTCCTGGAGAACATTTCTGTCAGTGTGGGATTGAATGACAGCTCCTAATTTGCAACCATCTGCAAATTTAGTCAGCCAGAAACTACTTACATTTGCCTTAACTTCAGTGAAGTAAATGCCAAAAAGGATAAGTCCAATTGCCTATCCCTGAGGGACTCTTCTTGTGACTTGCCTCTTTGTAGAGGTGGACTTCCCAATTCTAACTTCCTGGGTCTTGTCTGTGAGCCAGTTAGCCATCCACCAGGTGACTTATGGATTTGTACCTAATTTCTTGAGTTTGTTAACAATGCCCTAGTGGGGTACTGTGTTAAATGCCTTGGCCAAGTCAAGATAGGCAGTGTGAACCATTTTACCCTCATCCATTGCTTTGGCTACCTTCTCAAAGAAGTCCACCAGGTTGAGTAGGCATGATCTGCCTTTGATGAAATCAAATTTGGTTGGTCCAGCATCTGGAGATTTATTATATTATTATTGACCATTAACATGACAATTCTTTCCATGGCTTTGCATATAAGACTAGTGAGACTTGTGGGTATGCAGTTTCCAATGCCTGTAGATGGCCAACCTTTGTGCAGAGGGATGACTGTTGCTGTTCTCCATTCATGAGGCATGAAGCCTGTTTGGAGGCTACAATTAAATAGCAATTCCAGAGGGTCTGATAGGTCATGTTTCATCCTAGTTGGAAGGCATCCTAGGTTATTGTCTGGTCCCTTTGATGCAGTGTTCTTGGCTTAGAGAGAGCATTAAGGGTCTGTCCCCTAGTGATAGTAGGTGGAGTTATATTTGATGGTATTTCATGAGGGAAGGTTGAGGAGAAGAGAGGGATAAAGTTTGAACTGAGTTTGTCAGCCACTAGGCTTGCTATATCTTCTGCCTCAGTGTAGGTTATGGTCACCACCTGTCCCACTTTGCGAGGGACAGTCCCTCTTTGGGCAGTTGTGTCCTGCAAAAAAAATTGTAAAAATGGCAAATGTCCTGAGATTTTAGGACAAAATAATTTCTCATATTTTATGTAATAGGTGCATAATACAGTTATTCTGTATCTGAAACATCTAAATGTTATACAAAACAGAATAAGCAACTAAAATGCTACAAGAATAAGCTTTTATTTAGGCAAAAAAGTGAAATTTTGTCCTTTGTACTGGCCGTGGGTATGTTTCAGCCTGCAAAATCTGACGTTTGTACAAAAAAATTTCCCACTTTGGGCATTTGAAAAGGTGGCAACCTTAGTGTAGGTGGGTCCATTTACAATGAGCTCTTCCCACAGTTGTGCATTGCCTTTGAGGTTGTGGACTTAGCTAAAGAATTCTTTCTGGTTGTCTCTGGCCTGGGAGGCCAAATTTACCTCAAATTTGTCTTTGGAAGACTTCATCTGTCCTCTGAGTTGCTTGTTTAGTTTGACAAGTGTGCTTTTATCCTGTAGGGTTCTGCACCTCCTAATTGTTGCCATGGTTTTCTTCCTTCTGTTATTCAGCCTATTGATTTTGTGATTCCACCAGTGTGGCTTGTTTTTTGACTTAGTTCTGTACTTTTTACTGGTGGATACAGCTGCTTCTATGCAACTATTTACATGATTGTACCCTGGTTTCTGTGAACAGTTCTGCATAAGCAGCAGAGTTTTCAGGGTTTATGGGGACTTGAAATTTTGCCAGGTTATCACTTAATAGCATAAAGTTAGCCTTATAGTAGCTCCTGAATATTCCAGGGTTAGCTGGGGTTCCAGGTTTTATTTTTACTTCATAAGACACAATTTGGTGGTTCGATCTTACCAGGGAAGACGTTACACTAGGGGATATGCAGCACTTTCCCATATTAGTGAGGACCAGATCCAGTATGGTTGCACACCTGGTTGGGGTATTGACAGTCTGGTCCAGGGAGTTTGTGTTTACAAAATCCAGGAATGTCTGTGCCTGTACATTTGGTGTCGTATAGGATTCCCAGTTAATAGTGAGGTTATTAAAGTCACCCATGAATATGGTATTGGGATGGATGGTGAGTGCTTATAATAAGTTTAAATACATGGTATAAGTTTCCTGGATCATAGAGGGGGACCTATATTTTGCAAGGAAGTGGTATTGGATTTTGCCCATGGTGATTTGAACATGGAGTAGCACAAGTGCATTGTCCTGTTTGACCAGACTTGAGGTATATTTCTTTCTGATGTAAATCGAGACAACTCCACCTTTAGTTTCTGTCTATGCAGTAGCTGGTCTAAATGTGTGGAAGGCATTATAACCCTGCACTATCGGTGTGCTCTTTGCAACTTTAAACCATGTCTCATTGACCACACAGATGTCAGCTTTCACTAGGGTGGAGAGATCTTCTAGGCAGTGGACTTTTTGTATAGACTCCTAGTAATGAGTAGTATTACCTTTAGATTTTCTTAGTTTTGATTTGCTATGTCAAAGGTAATTTCAGTTTGCCATTGTGTAAAAAAAGGCAATATGGAGAAGACAATGTTTTTACCAATATTTGGAAGCCTAGATGGGAGAGGTGCAGACAGTCCCTGACAAAGTAGCAGAGTCTGTTGACCATCTCCTTCTATGCTGATACATATTGTTCTCCCTTAGAATGACACCAGAATCTATGCCACTTATTAAAGTCAGTCATCTTTTGTCCATATTGTGGCTTCATACTTTGAGAAGGTAAAAGTCTGCTCAATGCTAGCCTCATACCAGCCTGGGACACATATTCCGGGAGTTCCATGATGTCTTTCTTCATATAGTCTAAGGAGGTATGTCTCCGGTCATTTACACCCACATGGACTATGACTTAATCAGACTGGTACCTGTGGTCCATTGACTTGAGTGTGTGCATAATGAGGCAGATCATAGGCCTGAAAAGCAACTGATTGTGACTTTTTCCTTACTCAACCTGGTGAGAGGGACATCAGTGTGCCTCAAGATGGAGTTTCCAGTGACAAAAATATTGGATTGTGTGGTGGCTTGCCTAATGGGCTTAGAAGTAGAGGCTCCATGAAATGTGGCTATATGTGCTGATGTGGGTGTTATTTTGAAAGAATGTATTCAGGGCTGCTGAGGGCATTTTTTCCATGTAGTTATGTCTAGGATGTCTTTGGGATTTTGGAAGGTTACATTTAATTTCCTCAGCATATGTGGGTCTATATGTCTGCTTTGAATTGTGTGTGATGGCTGCAACGTGTGTACAACTGGCAACCTTATTGACATTAAGAGTACTTTTATGGGGTCTATATTATAACATCGAAGTTCTCTAACATCGAATGTTATAATATCAAACCCGTAATGTCGAACGCTGAAAACAGCGAAGGTGCAGGACATCAAATTCTTTCCCAGGGAAAGAATTCGGTGGGCCATTGCTGTGGCTTCACTGTTTTCAGCATTCGATATGTTGAAGCGTTACGGGTTGGGTTCAGGTAAGTGTGCGATTGTGTGTAGGTTAGGGTTAGGGGGTGGGTTAGATGAGTTAGGGTTAGGGAGTGGGTCAGGTAAGTGTGCAGTTGTGTGGACATTAGTATTAGGGCACAGGTTCAGGTAAGTGTGCGATTTTGTGTAGGTTAGGGTTAGGGGGCGGGTTAGGTGAGTTAGGGTTAGGGCGCGGGTCATGTAAGTGTGCGATTGTGTGTAGGTTAGGGTTAGGGGGTGGGTTAGGTGAGTTAGGGTTAGGGCACAGGTGAGGTGAGTGTGCGATAGTGATGGACCTTAGGGTTAGGGTTGGGTTAAGGTAAGTGGATAGCTAGTACTGTATGCATAGTTTAGTTTAGGTGTAGGATTTTAAGTATATGTGTGTGGATGGCTGTTTTTTGTGTGTGTTTGTGCTGTGTGTATGTTTCTCGGAATAGCAAATTTTTCCCTGGGAAAAAATTCGCTATTCTAACTGTTCGATGTTTTCACACTTCGGTGTTTAAGGTTCGATATAATAACATTCGATGTTAGAGAATTTCGATGTTATGATATAGACCCCTTTTATGTGAGAGCTTTGCTGCCAGTGACAATCTGTAAGTAGATCTTTCACATACAATATCAGTTTACCTGAGAGTTAACTGGCTGTCAGTAAACATGAGGCTATTTCTACATTGCCTTAGGATGCCCATACTCTTCAAACTGATAATGGAGACAGTGGCAAAGTTCATATCCATGACAATAGACCATTTTTTATTGATTAGACAGTTGGAGTGAGAATATAAAGCAATGTCAGAAGTATCTAGTTTGCAACTCTGGGGACGGTGCTTGTCAGTGCAAGTTTGTTGCCCATATGCAACTATGTATTAGTGAATTTTTAATCAGGCTTTTACAGGGAAAATGTCTCTCAAGGTTCTTGTGTCTATATTGGGTACTGCCAAACAATTGAGGGGTAAGTAATAAATAGATCCTGATGATTTATGGCTTAAGTATTTACGAAAATATTCTGAAGTTAGAAGTAAATCAAGCAGTACTTACTGAAAACAAAGAATTAGCTTGTCAAGAATGATGAAAAGAGAGGAGTTGGGTGAATGGCTACTGCCTTGTTACTACTAATGCTGGCCTCACCACAGCTTCACTCTGCTGGGTACAATGTTCCCTTGCTTCTGCTCTCACCAGAAGCAAAACATTAGCACTGGTCCCAAGATGAGAAGCAGGCCACAGCTTGTTTGGTGATCCACAGTCTTGGGTCTGTAGACTGTCCCAGATGATGCAAATGTCTGTAGACTTATTGAAGCCTTTTCCTGGTAGATGCCTTGAATAGTGACCAGACCAATCAGGAACATCAAGCACAGACACTCACTGCCCAACCAGAAACAGGAATCAATGCACTTTTCTCCTTCTCTCAGCAGGAGCAGAATATAAGCACAAATTCCACGCTGTCACCTATAAAACAACTATTAGGCTTTCTGGTGGTCAGCAGCTTCCAGGAAATAATGTCCCTGTTCTCCTTCTCTTACCAGGAGAAAATAGAAGCACTAATGCTAAGATGACTACTGAGAGGCAGAATGTGTGGTCTCCAATAAGTGGTGGTCTTGCATTAGATGCTGCAGATTTTTAAGGTAAGATGGAAAAAAATGTGTTAATATCCTAAGCACTGCAGTGTGCACTAAGCAGTTCAATATAAAAGAGGGGGTAATTTAAGCTTGAGCTGTCTTAAGTGGAGAGCCACTAACTTTAAAAGAGCAAGATACATTGAAAGGGGTGAGCACTTTGTATTCTTGTTCTATGTAATACTGTGTGATGACCATTTGTTAGAGAAATATGTATTTGAATATATGTGAAGTGCTAGTTTAAAAGCAAAGTAGTATGTAATGCATTTTATTCTATTAATGATATAGCAAAAAGAATGAATTCATATGTAATTGCAAGAAGTTTTTGAAACTGCAGTGTGCCTTGTTGCAAGTTGGCCTCTGACCCTGGCAGCTGCTAGCTCAACAAGTTCTAATGTTTATGCTTTTCACAAGTGATTATCTGCTGGGTCAGGAAATTAAATATGTCAAATAATGAAAATCTTCTGCTCTTTCCTGCTGGGACAATTGTCCTTGTGTATGTGTTACTAGATGACATGCAGCTGTTGGGAAAGTGTTACAGGGGAACAAAGAAGTGTATTAGAATACTGAATCTGCTATTATATTTGAACTAGCCTGGAACCTTGAAGAAGTAACTTTACAGAAAGACATTATGTCTGACCAGGTGGTGAGCAAGGCCGTATTGTTACCAGAGGAAACCTTTTTTTAAATATACAGCATCAGCATTATTTTATGAATAGAATACTGTAAGCTAAAGTGATGTAGATGCCCTGTGACTGACCACGTCAGTAAGGTGGGCAAAACTTGAATGTAAGTAACTATAAAAATTGTGTACTTCCTGTTTCATGTCAGACAAAATTCTGTACTTGTACGTTTTTTGCCTCCTGGTGTACACTAGTAAACTTTTGAACCTGAACCTCCTGTGTATTGATCTTTTATTTTATTTAACAGTTTGGTCCTTTTTAGCTGGAAATCCCTCAGACAGCTGCAGATCAGAGTCTACCAGTGGTCGAATACTGCGCAGGAAAAGTTACCGAAATGGTTCTTCTTGGGTGAAAAGACCTCAGACTGAATTGTCGTTTAAAGAGGCTTGGCACTTTCTGATCTGTGGCCGAAGAGCAGATCCTGGACGGCTCAATACCAGAGGCTCAGGTAGGAAGACTTTTGCCTTTTTTCTGTTTTAGATCAGGGACTAGGTTATAGTAAATATTGTTGTCAAGATTTGTTATGCAGATCAGGGACAAGAGGAATTACTATGTATTTGGTCATAGATCAGGGTAACAGAATAAGGTAGGCAGTTATTCTAGATAAACTGTGAAAAGAATTGAGATTTTGGTACCACGTGATAAGAAGGGTTACGTAACATTTTCTTTTAACATGGGAAATCAGTGCACTAAAACATCGCGAGATCCGCCCCTAACCGAGGACGCAAAATATATGCAATCACAACGTTCTGATAATGTTAGGTATTATACGAAGTGGGTTAACAAATATGAATTCGATGTTAAATTAAATAAAACTTCACTGGTTAAACTCCGTAAGCAACTTAAATCCGATGCGGAAGGTCAGACAAAAAAGCAACGCCAATTAGGCATTCCTCAGGCACACAGGTGGATTGAGGAAGCAAACCGTAGGGAACAGAAGACTAAAAATTCAAAAGCATTATTTTTAGATAAAGAAGATAATAACATAGTAATAGCAACAGCTCCTCCTCCCCTGCCCCCTCCATTGCCTTTTTCAGGATATGAAGCAGGTGGACAGGCTGGTCCGCCTCCTCGTTATCCTGAGGTCTCAGTGAGACCACAACCATTTGTTAGAGATACTATTGAAACTAGGTCCCGAACACGTAACATACATGGGGACGCAGAATCGTATCAAATAGAGAGAAACCTACAGGATGAGAATGAGGAAGAAATGTGTCCGCTTATAGATGTCCCAAATCCTCAGGCAGGACAGGCAGGGCAGAACCCAACTCTCTTGGTATACAGGCCATGGACACCGGAGGTTATCCGGAAAGCTACTGAGGGAATTCCCCACCCGAAAGTTAATTTTACGAAATTTTTAGAAGATTTGCAAGGCATGAGGTTGAGTTACCACTTGAATGGGGAAGAAGTAGAAAAAGTAGTTAGACAAATTATAGGTCCAGATTGGCATATGATTTGTGGCACCTGGAATCCTCATAATGCAGAGTTTAAACCACTCCCACATAGTGACGCAGAACTAGACAAAAGAGTGAAAGGTCTTACAGACCGAATCTCTGAGAAATGGAAACCCAGAGCAGACTGGACTTGCATTAACCAATGCATACAACAGGAAAATGAGATGGTAGATGGGTATTATGCTAGATTATTGGAATGTTTTAATAACCATAGCAGTATGACAGTTCCTGAAAATCAAGTGAATGATTCCCCGTATGAACAACAATTGAAAAATGCATTTTTAAAAGGTTGCATTGCACCTATCAGTAGCTTCATTACGAAGCATATGATAGATCATCGAACAAGTAGGCTACAAGCCTTACTTGAATATGCTAGGCATGCTGAAAGACATTTTAATAGCAAGAAGAAAAAGAAGGCGCAAGTCTTCACTGCTGAAGACGGAGCTGAAGTATTTGTGTTACAGTCAGGCAAAAAGGGAAAGAAAAATGCCCAGGGAAATAAACAGTCTGACAAACGGTCAGAAGATTTTGAAGAAAGGAAAAAGAGAGGTGAATGCTTTAAGTGCGGGAAGAAGGGACATCTAGCGAGGGATTGTAAACAGAATAAGAAGGTAGTCACGGAAGACAAGGGAGATGAGGACTGACTATATGATAGTGAAGATACATCATGCAAAAGTCAGAAATCATCAGGAGAAGTCAATAAACAGAGGACAAATGCAAATGTGATAGAAGGAATAGAGGAAGTGCAAGTAGATATGGAGGATGAAGAAAGTGAAATTTTGGATTTAGCATTATTGAGCCTAGAGCTCTACTTAGCAGTCACAAAACCTGAAGTTACACTTCTGGTGGAGGGAAGGGAAGTCAAATTCCTGAGTGACTCAGGAGCGTCACGGACCCTGATACACCCCTCCAAGTTACCAGAACATTCTGAATCACCTGATTATATATTAGTGAAAGCTGCAAATGGACAGCTATACCAGGAACCACTCTCCCATGATATAGCAATAACTGACCTTGTTTCAGGTATGATTCAAAGAAGTAAGATTGTTGTTTCTGCAAAGTGTCTAGTGAACCTATTGGGTAGGGACCTTATGCAGATATTTGGCATAGCAGTAGTTCCAACGGTGCAGGGTATGGAGGCAGAGAGACAAATGGACACTTTTGTGGTGCGATCGGAGGGTGAAACTTTTTATTGGTACAGCCAGGACCTAGTTACGACTGGTCCAGGGGCAGTAACCGAGGAACTGATGAAAGTAGCCATCAGTAAAGCCCCCTCCCTTGACACTGATCGGCAGCATTTGTTACACTGTGCTCTATACTACTGTAATACGCCAGGACCTGATAGAGAATATGAGCAAGAATTGTTCAAAAATCGTGCAACTAGATTAGTATTACGTACTTTGTATTGGGATACTGAGGGGAACAGTGTGGTTAGCTGTTCATTACCTCAAGAATTCCCTGCAGTATATAGATCAAATCGATTGCCACATGTCAGCTTGACAAAGAACAAAAACATAAAGTGGGCAGACTTAGGAGAGAAGGTAACAAGATGGGAAAAACAGACTGACTTAGAATTGTCAGAACAGGGGATACAGAAACAAAAGTTAAATTGGTTGACGCAGATGCACCCGGCTGTACACTTGCAATCTAGCGAGGACAGCTGATTAGCATTTTTATTAGAAGAAGAAGAGAAAGCCTTATGTGAGATATCAATGACTCTTTGGTCAACAGGCAAGTCAGACGTAGGACTTATTCGAACAGCAGGACCAGTTACAATTACACCAAAGTCAGCATTTAGGCCACAGAAAAGACAATATCCTTTGAGGAAAGATGCAGAAATAGGAATTAAGCCTATAATAGAAGCATTACTCAGGGAAGGAGTACTGGTAGAATCTCCTGATTCACCATGTAATACACCCCTATTTCCTGTTAAAAAAGCAAACGGGGAATGGCGGATGGTTCAAGATTTACAAGCTGTAAACAATGCAGTGATACCCAGAGCACCCACTGTGCCGGACCCACATACTTTGTTAAATAATGTAAAGCCCCAATAGAAATATTTTTCTGTGGTAGATATCAGTAATGCTTTCTTTTCAATACCTATACATCCTGATAGTCAGTACTGGTTTGCATTTACATTTCAGGGTAAAAGGTATACCTATACTCGACTACCACAGGGATATTGTGAGAGCCCAACAATATTTGCACAAAAAATGGCTAGCAACCTGGCAGGGTTTACCCCACCAGGAGGTAGTCAAATTCTACTTTACGTAGATGACATTTTGCTAGCAGTCCCCTCCCAGCAGCAATGCAGGGAAGATACTGTAGCGCTATTGAAATTCTTAGCAACACAAGGACACAAAGTGAACAAAAGTAAGTTACAACTCTGGAAAAAGCAAGTTAGATACCTAGGATATGTGATATCCAGTGAAGGTAGGATATTAGATGAGGATAGAAAGACAGCAATTTTACAAGCACCCAAACCAGCAATCAAGAAGGAAATGATGTCCTTCTTGGGGACAATTAATTTTTGTCGGAGTTGGATACCAAACTATGCTTTGGAGTCTGCTCCACTGACTGACTTGATATATAAAACACCAATGGCAGCACAAGATTTATTACAATGGACACCCGAAGCAGAAACGGCTTTCTGCAGATTGAAGCAGTTGATAGCTTCTTCATTAGTTTTAGGACTCCCAAATTATCATAAACGGTTCTTTCAGACCATAGATTGTAAGCAAGGATATATGACGTCAGTGCTGACGCAACAACATGGGGATAAGCAACGCCCCATAGCCTATTATTCATCACAGTTAGACCCAGAGGCGCGATCTTTGCTTCACTGTGTACAAGCAGTGGTCACAGCTGCAATGACAGTACAGGCCTCGGCCTCAGTGGTATTATTCCACCCTCTCACATTGAGAGTGCCTCATGCAGTCGCGATAATTTTACTGCAAGAAAAAGTAGCATATCTCGCTCCTGCTAGACATCTTTCATGTATGACTATACTGCTGAGCTAACCTCATATGACAATTGAACGATGTACGACATTAAATCCATCAACATTACTCTCAACTCCTGCAGATGGCACACCGCACAGCTGCCTGCAGGAAATTGAACAGTTAACCTTGCCTAGACAAGATCTCACAGATATGCCCTTGGGTGATGCCGAGGTGACATATTACGTGGACGGCTCATGCAGAAGGGGCCCTACAGGGAAGAATCTAGTGGGGTATGCAGTAGTTACAGACACTGAAATTTTAGAAGCCCAACCCTTACCACATAACTTGTCTGCACAAGCAGCAGAATTGATAGCTTTAACACGAGCATGTACTTAAGCAAAAGACAAATGTGTAAACATATATACTGACAGTCAGTATGCTTTCTCTACAGTACATGTATTTGTGCAACAATGGAAAAATAGGGGAATGATAACATCTAGTGGAAAACCAATTAATCATGTGCAATTTATTTTGGAATTATTAGAATCTATCCAGTTGCCTACTAAAGTAGCTATTTGCAAATGTGTAGCTCATACAAAACAACAGGATAGGATTTTGAAAGGCAACGCGAGAGCTGATGCAGCTGCAAAGCAAGTGGCCTCAGACTCAGAAACTTTACTTTTGAATGAGGAATTACAACCCTCTGAGATTTTAGATTTAGACATGTTGAAAACAATGCAGACGCTTACTACAAAAGCAGAAAAACAAAAATGGGAAAAACAAGGTGCAATTCTCAAAAATGGACTGTACATGTCCAAAGAAAAAAAAACGATATTGCTGTCTAATTTATTTAGATATGCAGCTTTGTTGAGCCATGGGCAGTGCCATGACTCAACAGGGGGGATGGTACAGTTAGTAAACCGAATATTCCAAACATATGGATTCACAAATTATACAAAAAAATTTTGTGCAGCTTGTCATACTTGTAACAAGCACCATGCACAAGGTGCATTTAAACATAAACAAGGAAATTTTCCTGTACCACCGTATCCATTCCATACTGTTTGTATGGATTTCATAGAGTTGAACAAATGTGAAGGGAAAAAATATTGCCTAGTCATTGTAGATATGTTTTCTAAATGGGTAGAAGCTTTTCCAACCAAAAATCCAGATGCAGCAACAGTGGCGAAAGCCCTGATAAAAAAATAATCCCTACGTTTGGCATTCCGGAAAGAATTTATAGTGACAATGGCACACATTTTGTTAACCAGACAATCCAGCAACTTGGAAGATTTTTTGGAATCTCCTTGAAAAATCATTGTACCTACCACCCATAGTCTGCAGGACTGGTGGAAAGGTACAATGGGATCCTTAAAAACAAGCTTAGGAAGTTAGTTAATGAGACCCAGAAGAATTGGATATACTGTTTGCCTTTAGCGCTGCTGAGTATGAAAACGGTTCCAAATGTGAAGGGTTTGACTCCCTTCTAAATGGTTTTTGGGAGAGCATATTATGTGCCTCAGTGGAAAGCTCTCATGCCTGCAGAGCAAGAGGCTGACAGTTCATTAGCTAGTTATATGAGGAAACTGTTAACAAATAAATCTGTTTTGCAGTTTAACTCTTTTTCAGATAAAGAACAGACCAGACCGGTGGAAGCAGTTTTGGCTCCGGGAACTTGGGTGTGGCTAAAAGTGACGAAGAGGAAGAATTGGGTGAGTCCAAAGTGGGAAGGACCATACCAGGTACTGTTGGCAACACTTACTGCAGTCAGAGTGGCTGAGAGGACATCCTGGGTCCATTTGACACACTGCAAACCGGTAAAGAACTTTCAACTTGATAAAAACTTTGTGACTGATATACAACAAGGGCAAAATGGCCAAGAATAAAGCGAATAGAAATGCAGATCAACCCCAGAGATGTTGCATAATTATTTTCTTGAGTATGCATTTATTAACTATAATTGTGACAATTTTCCTCTTGTTGTGGTTTTTCCTACACTCAACCACACAAATAAAAGTGGGAAGACGTGACGAATCATCTATTGACTGGCATCCAAATTTTAACACATACCTAGCCATGAAGCATGTATATGCAGAGACTATGAACATTTCAAATTGCTGGGTTTGTACAGCTATACCAACAGCATATGGAGGACTGTTAATGTCCGCTGTCCCTCTGGGGATAAATGAGACTTGGGAAAATTTGCTTTTTGACACAGGGACTGTGAGATCACAGGACAAAATAGCTTTGTTTTTACCTGTCACACAAAAGGGAATTGTATGTTTTTATAAAAATGACACTCTCCAAGTAGGGTGGAGCAATTGTAATATAACCATTACTTATAAATGTTACATTAAACTTAGGAATGGAGATACTGTCTGTAATACCAACTATGATTCATATCTGAGTTCAATGAAAACAACATTGGATAAAATACGACAAAATCCTGTTTTAATTAAACAGGTATCTATCATAGATAAGAAAATGTTTCATGCAGGGATGGCACGTATTAGTACTAAAGTAGAAAATTGTTATTTTATTTGTGGGAAAAAAAGCATACAAATGGCTACCTGAGAATTGGTCTGGCAGTTGTTTTTTGGGTTATCTGGTTCCGGCCATAAGACATACTGCAGAATTACCTTTGGGTAAGATACGAAACGTGAGAGAAGCAGTCCGAAAACCTGAAGGTCCAGTCGAGAAACCTGTAAATCCAGTAGGACGGATCGAAGCTGGCTGGAAAGACCATAATACCATAAAGGACAAAAGCAAATTGACTCATATGGACTTGAGTGACAGTGTTATATCTTGGGCAGGAATACTCCCAGCATATGGAGCAGTCAAATCAATCTGGGAGTTGAGGAAGCTGTCAAAACTTCTCGAAGTAATGAGTAATGCAACTTTCTCTGCCCTAGAACTGGTGACTGATGAACTGAATGCAATCATGCTACAAAATCGAATGGCTCTTGACTTCACTCTAGTGGCGAGGGGTGGTACGTGCGCACTTATCAAAGAAGAATGCTGTGCGTTCATTCTGGACAACAGGCACGAAATTAATAACCACCTAGAGGCAATTCTGCAGGTATAGGCCATGACTCAACCCAGGCCCAAACCCACTGATGGACTTCTTCCAGAATTTATTTGGGGGGTGGGGTTCCATCCTAATGAATATTCTGATTGCTATTTGTGTGGGTTTACTCCTATTAGGAGCATGTGTTTGTTGTGGAATTCCCTGCATGAAAAGATTAATCAAAGATTTTATTGATGTATCTGTTACTGAAACTTTGTACCAAGATATTGAGATTGAAAAATTAATCTCAGATAAAAATTTTTTCTAAAGTATAGATCAAATGACTCACCTAGCTGAAAATCCTTAGTGGAAGAGGTTAGAAAATGAAATGACATTGTGCATACTTCAAAATAGAATAAAAAGTATTAATAGGAGGGAAAATGTTAGAGAAATATGTATTTGAATATATGTGAAGTGCTAGTTTAAAAGCAAAGTAGTATGTAATGCATTTTATTCTATTAATGATATAGCAAAAAGAATGACTTCATATGTAAATTGCAAGAAGTTTTTCAAACTGCAGTTTGCCTTGTTGCAAGTTGGCCTCTGACCCTGGCAGCTGCTAGCTCAGCAAGTTCTAATGTTTATGCTTTTCACAAGTGATTATTTGCTGGGTCAGGAAATTAAATATGTGAAATAATGAAAATGTTCTGCTCTTTCCTGCTGGGACGATTGACCTTGTGTATGTGTTACTAGATAACACGCAGCTGTTGGGAAAGTGTTACAGGGGAACAAAGAAGTGTATTAGAAGACTGAATCTGCTATTGTATTTGAACTAGCCTGGAACCTTGAAGAAGTAACTTTACAGAAAGACATTATGTCTGACCAGGTGGTGAGCAAGGCCGTATTGTTACCAGAGGAAACCTTTTTTTAAATATACAGCATCAGCATTATTTTATGAATAGAATACTGTAAGCTAAAGTGATGTAGATGCCCTGTGACTGACCACGTCAGTAAGGTGGGCACAACTTGAATGTAAGTAACTATAAAAATTGTGTACTTCCTGTTTCATGTCAGACAAAATTCTGTACTTGTACGTTTTTTGCCTGCTGGTGTACACTAGTAAACTTTTGAACCTGAACCTCCTGTGTATTGATCTTTTATTTTATTTAACACCATTAAATTTAGGTAGTGGAAGGGGAGTGATTTCACAAAATGATAATTTTGTGCTTACTCAGCCAATGAAAGGGGAGAGGGAAGGAGATATGTGGTCAAATAAGCATAAGAAGTAGGCAACTAGAAAGACAGTTGAATTTAAGAACACAACAGCACCATGGTAGGACACTGGGAAAAATTCTGTATGACTCACAAGAGACACAGCTATGGTTTCTTTCCAAGTTGTAATATGCAATTAAAAGCAGAATACAAGTAAAACACATTATAAAGAAAACAAGCTGCAATATAAAATATAGAAGAATGCAATAAATTAATACAAAATACAAAAAAGCAAAAGCAGACAAACTTTTCCCTCACAGCAAGTTGTGGCAGAGTCTGGGTGAGCTTTTCTAGTAAAGTAGATAGGTCTAAAATGTGGTGCAATGAATGTATTTAAGCCAGCACTCTTAAATGGCAAGAACTGAAGGTTTGTTTTGAAAGGAGCAGGTTTTAACTTGTGTCCATTTGTTATTTATGATGCATGTACTCATTGAGGCAATAGAGAGAGTCAATATTGAAGTAGAAGTGGTTGAAGGAACTGGGTTTAAATTGGTCTCACCTAAAATTACCATTGTATTGATTATAAGTATGATAACATTTTTATGAGATTCACAAACAGATTTTATAAAGGAAAGTAAATATTAATGGAAGAAGAACAAAATGTTTTTCTGATAACACAGCATGACATCGGCATTTGAAGAGATATGCTATAGAAATATATTGGATTTGGAAATTACTAGCTTCAACTTGTTCTTGCAGGTCCTTCAAAAGTGAGTACAATGTTTACTTAATGGATAATTCATTTCAAACAGAAGAAAAAGCAGTATAGAAAGGAACATTGCTGCTCTCATTTGGAAAACAATGCTCATGATGATAGGATCAAAGATAAGTTATGTCTTTCATAAGTGAAAATGGGTTATTAAATGTGGGTGTTGAGTTGTCTGAATAAATTTAAGGAGATATGGTGGCTGAGAAATATGAGGTGGGAGGGAATCAAAGTAAATAACAAAAGATCTGGATCAGATCTAGTCAGTCTCCAGGATTTAATCAAATCTTTGTAGGAACAGTGTAGAGCCTACATGGAATGTATCCATGTACACAGCCACAGTTCTGCCTCAGCAGCATGCCATACATATTAATGATGGTGCACTGCTGAGGGAGAGTGGAGGAACATGGATATTGAATCAGTGTAGGGAGAGGTGTAGTGGCTACCCGTGGCTGCAGATGAGTGTGAGGCTCCCTGTAATGCTCCCTGCCACTGTTGTAATGGTGTGAAGTTTGTCAACTGTCTAATAAGTAATTTTTATGATGTGTTATTTTTTAAATATTTTTATAATTTTTTTTACTGCATGTTTGCACAGCATGAAGCACAGCAATGCCAAGCTGCACTCAGATATAGACAGCTGACACCTGGCAGGCATCTAAAAAAAGAAACCAGATGTAATTAATTGTCATAATTAAATTTGTTTTTATTTATTTATTTGTTTGTGTTTTCTTTCATTTACTTTTGCACAGAGTTGAGCGCAGAAGAGCTAAGTGGAGCTCATACATACATGGCAGACACCTACTAGACATCTAAAAATAGAAATGGATGTAATTAATTATTTACTTATAGGTGTGTTTAATTGTGTTTTGTGGTGTGTAGTTGGTGTTCAGCAATGCTAACAGGTAGTCTAGTAGTGTATGTGAATGTATACTCATTTTTATAATATTCAATTAGCTCCATGGGTAGAGTTACAGTCTTATGTGTAGTAGGTCCTGGGTTTGAGTCCATAACAGACAGAAAATGGTTGTAAATGAATGTACTATTTTTCTTTAATTTCATTACAGCATTGCGAATTTTGGCACAGCTGCACTCTTTGAAGCACTGCTAAGCAGTGGTTATTCATACTAAGCAGTGCATAAACATGCTAATAACTATCCATGTTTGTGCAGTGCTATGCTCACTAAAATTGTGGTTCTGTTAGTTTTCGAGCTGGTTGGCTTCACTTAGCTAGTTTGTGCATTGCTAAATGATGCAGCGTTTTTTTGATTGTTGCTGAATGACATGTAAGGGTGGGAAAACACCCCATATTAAGCTCAATAGGTGGGGATTATGTAACAGTCATTGGAGTTTAATCAACTGTTGGTATGGCTGGAGGTGTTGCCTATGATGTGCGCTTTCAGGTGCAGTGGTGGGGCATTCAGGAGTCCCGGATCATCGTCAGCCTCCTTATTAAAAAAAACATGAACCCTGGCTGATGCAGGGTGGATTTTAGGGCTCAGAGTGTAAGGCAGAGTCCTGGAATCATTTGACCAGGGACATCAGAAGTGTTACTGGTATCCCCCACACAGGTGAGCAGCGTCATCACTATTTTGATGACCTGAAAAGGGAAAAGAGGGGAACCCTGGATACCTGGGTCCAGGAAGCTCAGGATGGGAATGTTCTACAAGTATGTCTTCCTCTGTCTAACCAAAATCAAGTTGAATGTTTGCAAAACTGGTATGCATAATGATGTGCTTCTCTCCCAACAGCTGCAGCTGATAGGGCTCGTAATGTCGAGTCCCATAATGGGAGGCTGGCCAGGTTGCACCTTGACCGTGGTAAGGATGGATCTAGTATGCCAACCCTAGAGTAATAAACAAAAAAGAGTAAAGCATTTACTGCAATAAAGTATAGACAAGAAAAACTGTACTGCAATAAATGGGCATGTAGATCTGTAATGTATTAAATGGGCAATTAGAGCTGTAGAGCTATAGTGCAACAAATAAACAATAAGAACCATATTTCAATAAAGCATTAGCAATACCAATAACAGTGAGCAAAATGTTGTTCAATAGGGTTGTGTTGTCAAAGCCATTGCAGTAGAGCTGTATGCATTGGTAAGGTTGCTGTAGTCAAGTGTAATAGCTGTACCTAGCAAATCTAATGGTCTGTAAACTGTATTGCTCAACTCATAGTACTGTCCAATGTTGTCTTCAGGCCAGTATCAGTCACATAATGCTCTCTCTTCCTCAGACATCAGGTAATAAAGGTATATGGGTGAAGTAGCCCACTCCATGGGCAGATATTGTGTGTGTACTTCACAGATATTTCAGACCAATAACAATTAAATGTGTTCACTAGCATTGTTGATTCTAAACCTACATTTTTTTCATGTATGTAGTATGGTTATATTGCATGCATGCATGTTCTACTGTCACTGCAGTCTACTAAAACACTATAATATTACTAGAATGCCAGAGGAATGCCCTGTAACTTGTATTGCTCACTTCATAGTATAGTTCCAGATGATCTCCAGAAAAGTATCATTCACTAACTACTTAACAGTGACTCAGTAGCTCAGTCTGTTAAATGCTTTATTTGCAGTACATTTTGCCACACCCAGTTCTGGGTTCGAATCTAATGGTATGCAGCACTAAATTTTTAGTATCAGACATGAAATGTTCACATTTTCTCTCTCACCAGGAACCCAACAAATATATGGATGAGGTAGCCCATATTATGAGCAGATATTGTATTTAGATTTCACAGAATGTTAACATCAATACCAATAATGCATTCATTGGCATTGTTGAGTCATAAATAAAGCTGTGTAATCCTAGTATGGCATTATCCCTTGAATGTCTGTACTAAGTTCCTGCAGTCAATTATTACATTATTACATTATTTGCAGATGTCCCCTGTAGTCACATCTATTGAGTTCTAATCCCATGCCTGCCAACTAAGGCCTGATGGCTGTCTAGTTTACTTCCTGTACACAAACATGCCTTTCAAGTGTCACAATTTCATGTAATGTAATTAAAACTGTCTAATCCATCTGTCACATAATTAACAGGTAAATTATTACCTGAAATGCAATGTATTACCAAATCTGTTTACTGAACACATGGGTATTTATGTAAGTCCACATTATGTGAAACTGTTCTGTGTAGTGGTGTGCCTGCATTTATTGCTGCTTGGCCCATACTTACCCATGCTAACAGCTTGAGAGGTATGCATGTGCTACATCAGTTATAGAATTGTAGTCACTGTACTCAAACCTGACACTACACAGCTGTAGAGTACATATTTTGAGCATATTGAGGGATATAATCTGCAATAACAGTAATGTATTTTTTCTCTATCTCCCCTCCCCTTATTTTCATTTATTTATTACTGTCATTTATTATTATGATTTAATATTAACATATTTTGCTAAACTAACTATATATTGGAAAAATGTATTTCATTATTGATATGTTTCATTATGATTTAATAATAACATATTTTGTTTAACTATATATTGGAAAATGTGGTTGATTATCGTTATGTTTTATTATGATGCAATATTAACATCTGCTAACCGGAAAAGTACGACTTGGAACAAAGACAATTTTCAGTGGAGGCCCAGGGAGAACTGCTCCAAACATGTCTTTGTAATGTGGGAAAAAAACAGAGCGCCTGGAGGAAACCCACACAAATGCAGGGAGGACATGCAGAATCCACACAGAAGGTACCTGCGAGAATTGAACTGGATAACCTCTTGCTGTGAGGTGACAATGCTACCGCTGCACCACTGCACCATCCTGCACATATTTGTTAAACTGTTTTGTTGGCCCTATGGTTTACTTTTTACTGACATGTTGTTACCATACTGACTGTTATGTTACTTAATGTTGTGTTGCACATGTTATACATTAATATGTATTTGGATGAATAAATGTGATGTTCAATTTTGTTAATGCTAACATTGGTTTGGTTATGACTAACTGTAACATATTGCTATACCTCATTTACTACAGCACATCAAGGTAGGCTGGTTCCAGATGATCCCCCTACCTTGCCTCAACTGTCTATGGCACCAGGTCCCAGCACTTCTGTGACCCAGACCAGTGCTGCCTCCTCTGCTGCCCCTGCACTACCTGTGGCATCAAGTAGTACTGCCTCTGGGTATGGGGTCCGGCCCCCCTCTGGAATCAATGGCAGAGAGGGGTGTTGTCACTTATGTGGAGCTGCCAGTCTTGGTGCACAGGATAGTCCACAGTGGCTATGACCATTGCCTGCTCCGGATTGAGGGCATGCTGGCCACCCTGGTGGGGCAGCCTCACCCTGGTACCCAACTTCCAGCAGAGCCACCCTCTGGTCAGTGATGGAGCAGTGTCGACAGTCCCATGGATGGGGAGGTGAGTCACACTGCTGCCGTCTGGAGACACGTGCGACTCTGATTCCATAACACCCTCCCTATCCAAGGTATTCACTCCCCTCATGTGTCACACACTGCCCTGGTCTGCTGTCTTGTCTGTTTGCAAATGCATCCTCACCTACCCAGCTTACCTCCCTCATATGTACCTATGTCTCTTCCCCAACATTCCACTATCACCTTAAAAAAAATGGGCACCTGTCCACCCCCCCCCAAAATAATATAGTCCCATACATGGCTCTCCATTTCACACAGGTGTCCACTGGACACAAGTATTTGATCCAATTGGTTTGACAACACAGTTATGTTGTCCTCACCCCTCTGTCTGGGGTTTGAGAATCCAAATTCATCTACAAATTCTGTCAAAGTACACAGTTGTTGATGTACAAGAAATGGATAGCTATGGTTCTGTCCTATACCCTTTCTGCACATCCCTCCTTGCCTTTCACTTTGTTTTTTCCTCTGCTTGCCCCCATTTCACCACTTTCCTATCTCCCCTTTTTTCTTTTCTTTATATTTTTTTAGCACTGAGCTGAGCTCTAAAAAATAAGTGTTCATACTCATTGCCTATGTCTATTACCTGCAGCAGCAGCAGCAGCAGCCTGTGGTACACACAGCTTTGTGTAAAGGTTTTTGTTACAGACCTACCCTCTGCATTGATGTAGTCTCCTCACCCCAGCAGTATCCATCTCGACAGCTAAGAACAGGGCTCTGCTCTACATGAACGCCTTATATATTCCACAGCTATTGCATGTCACTGTCTAATGATAGTGCAACTCAGCTTTTTGGCTGGAATTAGCATATCAGAGTCACAGATTACTTTAGAGGCAATTACCTGGTAATGAGCAGCATGTTAAAATGCAAGCAGTTGGCTATGGGTAAACATTCTATGAGACTTTCCTCACACAGAGCACACCTTTGCGAAAGAGTACTAGTAGCACATTTCAACAGAGGAGTACTTCACTCCACCAGCTATGTAACTGTTTTTTGTGTATAACAGGATGCAGATGGGAAGATAGAGGTATGGGGAATAGGGAGTAGAGCAGTAAGTCTGTCTTAGACCTGTGGTAATGACATGTCAGTGATACCCTGCTGTCTTACACATACAGGGGACATACAATATATCAGGGTTGCAGTGTCTTTTGTCATTATGGCACACTGCTGTTTTTGGACTGTCTCATTATAGTGTTCATAATAGCACACTGCTATTTGTCTGACACTGGTCTTATGACATATTACTGTGTGGCTGGCCTTGGGAGACACACCACAGTGGACCAGAGTGGTGGGTGTATTATCATACAACAGAATATCTCATGGCACACAGGGAACTACCTCAGTAATGATACTATCTTGGTTATATCCATACACATAGTATATTGTCACACTGTGGGGTATGACATGTGTGAGCAAGCAGTGGATAGTGCCAACCATTTTGTTCTTGATGTATCTGTACATAGTAGACATCCATGTATTTGATCCTGTAATGTGTTTTCCTTTTGGTGTGTTTCTAGACTATTGTAACGCAGAAGACATGCTCCCTTCTTAGATGCAGAGAATGAACTAATACTTCAAGGACTATGGCAGCATCATCACAACCTCCTATCTAGGGGGAGGCATATCAGGGAACAGCAGGCTACATTGTGGGCAGACCTTGTCTGGGATGTGAATGAGACTGGCCACGAGGACAAAACATATGAGCAGGTTCGACACTGCACTATGGACATGGTGAATGCTGCATGACAAAGGGCAGCTGATGTAACCAGGGATTGTGGTGTCACCGGTGGAGGGTCTGCAATAGAACAACCACTCACTGCCACTGAGGAATTCTTGATAAACCTATGGACACATGACGGTTCCTAGGCATCCATTACACCATAAATCGTGGCGGTGGGTGCCACAGTGTCCACAGCAGAGAAGCATTCAGGTAAGCTTACTGTGATCACCATTGTAATACTGTAGCAGTCATTCTGTCAGGCTGTATATACCTTTACTTGGGTGTCAGGTCTATGTGCTGTGAGGTGGGGGTTTAGCTCAGTTGTACACTCATATTCAGAATGTCAGCAATTCATCAGGTAATACAGTAGCTACTCTACCTGTGAGATATATGCAGGTATTACCTTGCTGTGCTGCAACATGTGGGGGTACTGAAATTACTTTACCCTCACCTTTTTACATGTCCATCAGCAGTTGTCCAAGGCCATGGACCTGCATCTGGTAAGCTTGATACTGTTTTGCCATGGAACATAGATATGCTATTAAGGGTATGGTCCAGGATAATACCCTATATGCAGGTAATGATGTGTATAACCAGAGTGGAATGTTTGTATGTTCCAGTCTGGAACAGTTACCTAAGTTTCCTAGAGTAGGCAATCACAGGAGTTTAGTTGAACAAGCAGAAACATTTTTTTGGAAAAACATGATAATGATGCTAATTTATTACAAGCTACAATTTTTGAAGAAGTGTTTATCAGGAAGGGGGATGAAAGATTAATTAAAAATGTTTTATTATATAAAGAAACTGTCTTTATATTGAAGTTTGACAAACTAACACCAAGAGGTCTGAATAGAGAAGTAAACTGGAGAAGTTTGCTTTAAATATTCAAGTATTTGTTTAATTGATTGATTAATTAATTAAATGACTGTTGATGATGTATAAATAGGGGAATGTGTTTTTTGTAATTTTGTACTCTTTGAAGGCTGTTGTGGCCGTGGCGCTAAGCCAAGTCAGTGTAATAAATTTTACTGTGGAACTGAATCCTACTGTTGTTTTTTGGACTACTTTGCTGGTTTTGCTGTTGGCTGTAATTTTGGTTTCTACACATGGATTCATATTCCTTGCTGAACATTCTCTGGGTGTTTTGTGAGGATTTGACTGCTTCCCTTCCTGTTCCAGGCACATCGGGTATGGTGCTACAGAAAACCATGGATAATTTTGTGGTCCATGGTACCTCAGTTTCTGCTCCCAATGCTTTTCCCACTCCCACGAATACTGCTGGAGTTGCTAGTGTTTCTGGAGCTGCTCATCTTTCAAACAATGGTGAGTTAATGTCTTCAAATTTTGTGTCGAAGTTTGTGGAGGACAGAATGTAGAGACATAACAATCCTTTTGGTGGTATTGGTGATAATTCTAATGCATCTTTTCCACAAGAAATGCAAGATAACATTGACAGCTTTGAAAAATTGATTTTCCGTGAAACACGCTGTCATTTTAATTTGTTGGGCTTAGTGAGATATACGGAATTGAATATCGCCTCCCGAGGACTGAGAGTTTTTTAAGAGCCCAGCTACTCCGTTTGATCCATCAGACACTACAGATGCAGCTTTTAAGGAACACTGGTTAGCTGCAGCACACACTTGTGTTATGGAGTGGGTAAGCATTTTGGTAGAAAGGGAGCAGTTATTACATTCTAAACTGAAAAGTGACTTAAATGTTATGCACACACAACTTTTGAACCAAGTGGGTAATTTAAAAGTTAATGACATCTTTAAAAATTTAAAAGAAAAGTTGAATAAGTTTGAAAATGAGCAGATCCACCTTAAATTACACAAAATTAAACATGATTTATGTGATTATGGTAACGGACGTGCTTTCTTATGGAGAAATAAACAAAATGCTCATTTTGGATAATATGTCAAAACTGCAGGTAATAAAAAACAATTATCTGTATCTTTTGCCTCTTCAGACGGGGTATGTTACACTACAGACTCTGAGAATGATGTCCGTGATTTTCCCATGTTGCCTGCAGCACAAGAATGTGAATCTCACAAGCAGCATTTTTGCCATAATGGAGAAGGCACCAAAAGGGTTAACAAGAAGAAGGGTACTGGTTTCAATCCTGCAGCACGTGAAGGACAATTTAAACAGCCTTACAAACGAGGTAGATGGAACTTTTCTCCTTTAGGCTGTACTTTTTCAAATACTATTTCAAATGTTTCAAATTATGTGAATTTATCTGGATGTGCTCTAACAGATGAACAAGTTGCTGTTCTTTGGTTTGGTTTAAAGTTTGTACCGACTGTTGTACCTAGGTTATATTTAATCAAACAAGATGTCTTTAAATTGATTAGGAAATTACATCTTAAATGTTTTTTGATGTGCAAGTGGATAAACAGTCAAGGAATATAAATTCTGAACATATTAGTTTGGAAACTGATATCAAATGTGACAGTTTCTTTTCTTGTACATCTGATGACTTTCATGTTAACACTTCTCCAAATGCTTATGCTTTGTTAGACACTAGTGGTATTCATTTTCAAAGTAAATTTATACCCCCTTATGTCAATAGCATTGTGACACATTTTTCAGAAATGCTTAACTTTTCTGTACAGGAACTTGTTGAGGAATATTGTCATACTTTCCATCAATACAATATGACCAAGAATTAATGGTTTGCTATTAGGAATCTTGTAGCTAGGAATGATTTAATTATTAACCCTTCTGATAAAGGCAACAAAATTGTGGTGCTTCACTTTACACAGTATTATAGTATGTGTATGCAACACTTAATGATAGTTTAACTTATGAAACATGTGAGGTTGCTACATATTTGAATGCTATGCAAGACTTTTCTGTATTGATTGAAAAGGGAGTATGCTTGGGTTATTTTTCTAAGAAGGACATGTATACTAAATTTAACTTAGATAATTGCAATCTAGCTACTTTTTACTGTCTTCCTAAACTGCATAAAGATAATGTTAACCCCCCCCCCCCCCGGACGTCCTATTGTGTCTGCTGTAAATTATTTTTTACACAACACTGGAATTGTAATACATAATTACTTATTCCCTCATGTAGAAAGGCTGGATTCTTATATCAAAGACTCATTTGATTTTTTTGATAACATTTCGGATATTCATTGGAATCAGAAAATGTTTTGGATAACTATTGATGTATGTAGTTTATATACTAATATTAGACATACTGATGGAATACGAGCCTTGCAAAATTTTTTGGATGGTAGTCTGAGGTCTCATTATATTATTGAATTAACTCACTTCTGGTTGCTTCATAATTATTTTAGTTTTAATGAAGTTGTTTACCATCAGTTAAGAGGTATAGCTATGGGGGCACCATTTGCCCCCATGTATGCAAATCTCTTTATGGCTGTGTTTGAGTTGGATTATGTATATAAAAATGAATTTGTACATGTTTTATTTTATTTTAGATATGTTGATGATCTGATTTTTATTTGTGATGGAGGACTAGATGCAGTATCAGCATTTCTTTTGGAATTAAATGACAATGTGGCACAGAGGTGAACGTCTTGGATGTTCATCTATCTGGAATGAAAGACGGCTCTATTGAAACTACAGTTCATCATAAATTTGAGGATGGCAACCAAAACTTATATGGTACTAGTTGCCATCCGGTCCATACTATCCAATCTTTACCTTATGGGGAGATGATTAGATTGTCCAGGCTTTGTAATAATAAATTAGATTTATAAAAGCAAATTTGTCAAACTTTGTTTATGTTCTTACATAGAGGATATAGTGAAAATTTAATTCAAGGGTCTATTGATAAATTAATACAGTATAACCTCAACAAGTATAATATTAATAGTAGAAAAAGAAACATTAGTGCTAGTAATACTAATTCTCCGGTGGAAAAAGATAAAATGTTTTTTGTGACTACTTACAACATTTTAAGTGCAAGAGTTTGGGAACTAATAAAGCATTATTGGAAATTCTTACATAAAGATAAATTGCTGTATAGGAATATTTCTGATTTACCCTATGTGGCTTATAAGAGAGGACAGAATTTGGGAGAAAAATTAGTTAAAACTTATTTTGTTTCACCGGCGGTTAGTCCTTCTATTTCCCCAGTATCTTTGGGTACTATACCCTGTAATAATTGTAATATATGTTTTCATATAATATCAAGTTTCTCTGGGATTAATGGGAAAATATTTAGACCACATAATCACTTTACATGTGATACAGCAGGTGTAATTTATTGCCTGAGGTGCCCCTGCAACCTTTTCTATATTGGGGAAACTAAGAGGAAATTCAGAATTAGGTTGCAGGAACACATTAGAGACATTAAGAAACGGAGACTGGAAAGTCCTATAGCATCTCATTTTGTGGAAAAACATGATAATTATGCTAATTTATTACAAGCTCCAATTTTGTAAAAAGTGTTTATCAGGAAGGGGGATGAAAGATTAATTAAAAATGTTTTATTATATAAAGAACCTGCCTTTATACTGAAGTTTGACACACTAACACCAAGAGGTCTGAATAGAGAAGTAAATTGGAGAAGTTTGCTTTAAATTTTAAAGTATTTGTTTAATTGATTGATTAATTAATTAAATGACTGTTGATGATGTGTAAATAGGGGAATGTGTTTTTTGTAATTTTGTACTCTTTGAAGGCTGTTGTGGCCGAGACGTTAAGTCAAGTCAGTGTAATAAATTTTACTGTGGAACTGAATCCTATTGTCATTTTTGGACTACCTTGCTGGTTTTGCTGTTGGTTAGAAACATTTTTGCAGTTATATTTCAGAATGAATAACCCTCCTGGTTTACATGAGGCAATTAATCCAACACGCCTTGTTGTACATACAAAAAGGTTGATGGTACATACCTTAGACATTGAAAATTGTATTTGTATACATTTGTTAAGATAGGTGTACTGGGTTTTATGTGCTGTGTTATCAGGTATAGTGTCATATTGCATGCCTAAAAGGTACATTGTACTGGCCAAGTGTCATGTGATTTACCTGACGTGCTTGTTATAAAGGCCTTGAGTCAAATGTGTAATTTGTTGTGAGAAAGTCTGTTGTGCATGAAAGTGGAGATGAGATGATGTGAGAGTGGTAATGCAGTTGTGGATCCTTATTATTAATACTCTTTGTTGAGTTTCCATACATAATCATGCAGATAGAAATGTACTGCTTTTGTCTTGGTTTCCACAGGTGACTGGGGGGTTGGGGTCTCTCCCCCACACCACCTGATGTCAGTGTTTCTTTGGACTCTAATGATGATGATGGCCACAGTGAGGCACAAATGGGGTTGTCAGCAGCTGAATCTGTCCTTGAGGTTGACATCCCTCTTCTGCCCCATTGTCACCACACACACAGTCAGTATGCCCATACATACCCAGTCCCCACAAGCCTCATATATGGAACAGTCAGAGGGTGGAGACATTGAACAGGCCAGTGTGACAACTATGGCTTCAGTGAGTGTAGACACTGGCCATAGCCAGAGAGCTGGCCAGGTCCCATACAGGTGGATTGACAGGGGTGCTCAGAGGAGGACTGCTATATGTCCACCATTTGTTGCAGCTGTCACATCATGGGCCACTCGGCAGCATGTTTCAGGCTGCAATGGAGGCACAGGCATGTTCTGAATGGAACATCAGATCTATGCTTAGGATTATGGATGCAGCACAGTCTGACATCCGTGACTGCCTCCACCACATTGGAACACCTTGAATTGGTTCACTGATAGAATGGACAGACAGTGGGCTGAGACAGTGTCTGTCTTGGACCATATATTGTCTGTGCTGGAACGTGTGGTTGGTGTTGGGTATTGGACCCGTGGACATAGGTCAGCAACACCATCTGCTGAGAGTCCACAATGCCATGCACAGTTACACTGCCCTAGTGGCAGTACATCCAGTGCTACAGAGGGGATTGTGCTGACCACTCCAGAACATGGCAGGCCATGGGCATGTGGTCCTAGGTGGTCTCATGAGGGACATGTTCCCAGCAGACAGCAGTCACTGTCAGGTACTAGCACTAAGTCTGACCTTTGGCATGGTGGTGCCAGTGCAACTCCTGGCAGAGCCAGTTCCTGTGTTCAGGGCCAGAGACAGTGAACTGTCAACTCTACCATATACAGTCCACAGCTGTCCAACACTCACACACCATTGGGTCATGCAGGTCACTTACAGATACACATGGCATCTTTCCATGTCCCATCTAACCTACTCCCCTTCCTAACTCACACACATGCTCTCAACCATTTGGGCCATCCTATGCCTCCAGCACCCCCACACATCACCCTGTGCAAATGATGATACCTGTGCCACATCCCTGTCATCCTTTCCATTGATGCAGCAGAATGAAGCTATGTGCCTGATGCACAGGTTGACTATATTATTTGACATGTACTTGTGTAATGAAGTATTGTTTTGCATGCCACTTGTAGTGGTCACCAACATATACTGTATGCTGGCATGAGTCATGAGTACGCAACATACTTTTGTGGACCTTATGTTGTGTACTAATTGTATTGTTGCACAATGACAGGTATGTCACAGACTTATGTATGCTTCTGTTTCAGGAGTGGGGATAACCTATGGACACAGCAGCAGTTAAGTGGCACAGCAGAGCATGGTAACACAGCAGAAATATGACTTCAGCAAGATAGAGCAGTATACGTGCATGGCTCCATAGGTCCACATCTGTATGACAGTCTACCAAGGACAATGGTGGCAGTCAGCATACCCATGCCCTCATAATTTGTGATAAGACCTGCTACAGGGCAAGGTGTGACCATGCTGGAGTGCATATGCTGCCTATCTGTAGGGAGCATAGTAAATGGATGATGGACTGTAATGACATTGACCTACTATGTGACATTAATACTACATGCTGTGGGAGACATTTGTCTAGCAGACATAAGCACACCCTTGAAACAGACTCTGCTTAATGGTACACAGACCACCTCAGTTCACTTCAGTACATGCTATCCATTTGGTTGGGCAGCCATCATCTCAACACATTGCATCTACCCGAGTCCCTCTTGGACTGGAGCAATATGTGCTGGTCCTGTACTAAGGGGTACAGATGTCTATGATTGTGAGGGCTGTATGACCATTATGCTAGTTATGTTCACATGTGTTATGGCCCCATAACATGATGTATACTGCTGTAATATGGACACAGCAGCAGTTAAGTGGCACAGCAGAGCATGGTAACACAGCAGAAATATGACTTCAGCAAGATAGAGCAGTATACGTGCATGGCCGTAATAGCCTCATACACAAACATGGCAACATTCAGGTTAGCATCACTTCCACTTACTGCATACAGGACACGCCAAGGCACACACATCCTGAAAGTTGGCTGTATGTAGATTAGAACACTTGCATATTTACTGGTACACACTGCAGATCACAGTACCCAATGCACAGAGCACAACTCATGTCTGATAGTACTATTAGTTTAGAACATATAATGCTTTTTGATATCAGGAAGCCTTATTGTGGTCAGTCATTTGGAATGGGACCACATCACCTGCTACAAATAAAATGATGTAAAACCCTACCTATGTCTGCTTTACATAGGTTATCACACATTTGGATATACACATGCACCATGTTGGGAAGAGTAGGATTAGAACCCCTACCTATCAAGGCTTATAAACTATACATCACACTATTAATCACACACACCACGGCTTAAGTCTTGCCATTACATTATCAGTTGGTAGTCTTAAGGTGGCTGACATCATCAGGCCATGTAGAATAGGACAGTGTAGAAACCAGCAGCAAGTTATGGGCCAAAAAATGCATAACCATTGCAGGTGGATCACCCATGAGGCATGGCAGTTGGTTTGCATGGGCATACAAACACATTCATGGACCAAATAGCCTGGAGTAAGATTAGAACTCCTACCTATCTAGGCTTTTACAGTATAGGTCACAGTACTTATCGCATGCACCACAGGTTCAGTCTGTTGTATATGTGATTGCAGGCACAGTACTTGTGCATTAAACAAACTAGGCTTGTGTTGAGCAGCATCTGTGGCCTGCAGAGTGATATAGGTTTATACTGTTATCTGCATCTAATGTCCTAGCAGCGAGATAACTGATGTTGTCTTAGCTATGTATGTACTGTTACCATTATGGCCATATGTAGCTGCTTGCAGTTAGATAAGTGACAGTGTGGGCATGGACAATGTGCCCTGTCCATACGTGCATTGGCACCATTACACATTACACCACCTGTTCACCTGTGTCTGTCTCCATGGTGATATCCAGCAGGCACAGGGGTCTGTAGGTAAGTGGATTATGTACTGTCGCTCCCTTACTTTGGTTCCTTTGAGCAACATTATGGCTGTGTGATAGTGCAGTTTACTTACCATTATTAGGGTATGTCGGACAATGCAGACATCCATATAAATATTTTTCTGTATATAACATGGATGTATATATAAATGTAGCTGTGCGTGTGTGTATTATATGTATATGTGTTCTGTAAATATATGGGGGAGTCTATATATCATTTTAATATATAAAGCTATACATATCTATTTGACACTACATTGAGATAGATATACTATGCATGTGGGGGACAGACAGATGGATATGTATATAGTACATATATATCTGTATGTATAGACATGTATACATAACAGGTCATTTTAATGAAGGGCCAACAAAATTGCACTCATTTTTAGTAACGGGCATGCCCAGTGGGACCTCAAGTACTTATAATGTGACTCCAGGCCACACCTATCTGTATTCCAGTCCGGGATTTTGTATGTTACAGACATTGACATTCGCCCCTGTTTCTGCAGTACTTCACTCAAAATGTTCACAACATTCCCCAGCTGTCTGCTGTACTAAATATGTGACTGGGGTTGGTAATGTTACACCACCAACAGACTGACAGTCTGCATACCTCTCAGATATCCTGATTTTCACAGAACGTCCAGAGTTTTGCCGCATATGTTTGGTCTTTTCCTCACACATTTGTGGATTTCTGATGCATTATTGAATATTGACATCAATACATTCTACTAATTACAGACAAAAAACTGTGTGTCAGACTTTATATCTATTGGAATATATGTACTACTGCAACACCTTTTCATCCAGCAAGGTTTATGTGACCAATATTTAAACTCTGTCCCTATGTTTGGATTTTTGTCCCCCCAGTCTTTCTGGCTTTGTCCAGATTTTGGTTGGGAGGTATGATATTCTGTGAAAACACCAACATCCTACTACCTCACATGGAAAAGATGTTAGCAATTCCAGATTAGAAGCATCAGTACCATCACCCATGCTAGCTTCTCTAGTCCACTGAGCCACACAGGTTACTAGACAAAGAGGGGTCATCCATTACACATTCAACAGCATACATATGTACATTGTTCTCCCGCATGAAGAGAGGCATACAATGTGTCAGCGCTATCTATGTTATAGCACTGAGATTGCCAGGTACACTGCTATACCATAGCTGATATTCTGTTACAGCAGTTATATGGGTACACCAATGTGTTGGGAGTGGGGGAACAAGAGCACATGATCAGCATGGGTAGACAGTAGTCCAAATATCACATATGCCCACTGTTTAACATCTTCCTTGCCTGATGTCATGAATATTCCAACCATGAGGCCTAGTGAATATTAAGGAACACATACCATTGGACTGGGTATCAGTTGTCCCATGTGGATGCTAACTCTGACCAAATAACCCACTATATTTTCTTGGATAACAGCAGCAGCTCTATAGATACAATGTCTTATTATTGTAATCCTTACAATTAGTGTGTAGGTCAGAGACTAACCTTGAGAATGCAGCAGTTTTGACAGAAATGTAGTTCAGGGCTGACTCTGTGTGATGCAAGTGGTACACAGCCAATACATGGATAAGTACAGGTTGTGTGGGTTACCTGGCATCAGCTATTTTATTATATATATGTGAGTGGTAGTAAGGTGCCAGTCCCTGGGGCCCTAGGTTGTCAGTGTACGTGCTATGTGTTGTCTCTTAGCTAATGCCAGGGCATACTGGGCATGCCTACATTTGCCTACAGGGACATCATCAAGGGACTCATCCTCCTATGAGTGTGGCTGTGGACCAATACACTGGTGGGTGCTATGTATCCCTTTCCTATGCTGATCCTGTTGCAGCTGCTTCTGCAGGATAATATTGTGTTGCATGGCATATACTGTGAGCACATGTGGCTGGCGAGTACTGCAGGGTTCCACCAGATATATCAAGGCACCAGAACAGTGACTTCAGCAACCCAAACTCATGCTCTACGATGTTCCTAGTTTGTGTGTGTGCCTCATTATGAATTTTTCCATGGGTGTGTGGGCATTTCTGATGGCTGCCATCATCCACAGTTCCAGTGTGTAGCCAGCATCCCCCATTAAATGGCCATATGGGATGTCCCTCCTAGCAAACATCTGGTACAGCTGTGATACATGCCAGATATGGGAGATGTGATAGCTGCCAGAGATACCAGTGCAAACATTCATGTTAATGCCCTGGGCATTGCACATAACCTGGCAGTTGATGGAGTGGTACCCCTTTCAGTTGATGTAAATTCTACTCTCCTCACTGGGTGGTGCCTTGATGCATACATGAGTGCAATCTATGGCAGCCAGTACCTCAGGGTAGTGTGCTACATGGTAGAAGTGTTGCATATTGCTGGCCCTCACCTCAGGGGTGAGGGGAAAAGAAACATGCTCATTGGCATGTGGTAGCATGGCATCCAGGAACTGGTAGAGTACCCGGGATGCTGATACCTGAGAGACCTCCATCATGTCCCCATTTGGTCTTTGGAAGTTACCTATGGCTATTATCCTAAGTGCTACACATACCTTTGTTTCCACTTGGATGGGTTCCCCCCTGTTGACTCTGGGCCTGAGTTGAGGGTGGCAGAGCTGAATGAGTTCTTGTAGTATCTCCCTGTCCACCCTATAGTGCTCTACAATCTCCAGCTCATGTAGCTCCTGGAAGATTACCCTGGTCCTGAACACTGCCCTCCTTCTCTGCCTAGGCCTATTGTCAGCAGCAGCATTGACTTCAACATCTAACACATACAAATGTAGCAGACCTCCAGCAGTCCCTAGCATTCTGTCAGTTAAAATTCCCAAGCCTGTACTCCAATGATGCAGAGTATGAAGGAAAAATCAGACTGTAAGGTGTATGCATACTTTATAGTAATCTACTGTAGGTGCTTCCTGCATGATTGGCTACCTATGATGCAGTGCACCTCCCTAATATATCATTGACATCATTTAATGGCCCTAGTTTAAGTTCAGCAGGGATCAACACTAATTAATACATCATTGGCCTTTTAGATACTCGGAGCACTGTAGCGCACTATGCAAACGCATGCCCCATGGGTAAACAAAGCTTAGACATCAGTGCACACACACACCCAAACTTCCACGCTCAGCATAGCTGTGCACCATGCAGTCAGGTACAGCTAAGCTCCAATCAGCTTAGAAGTTATTGGACACACACTCCCTTGATGTCAGCTACCTCCTCTGTGGACACCAACATGGTTCTCAGCCTACATGCAGGGGATATGAAGATGATGTTACCACATAATGCTATTCAGTATCTCCACCTCATTTGCATAGGGATCCATGCTCACAGCCTGGATACTACACGCTTCTAAGCCCTTCCACGTTAGCAACAACACCAGTGCACCATTGTAGATACTGCACACAGTGTCCTGTAATACATTTCTGTCCCATGATATTAATATTTGATTTTTTCATTTTTTTTTTAAAGGCATGTTTGTGCATTGTGGCATGCCATGAAAACATGCTAAGATTATTAAAAACATAATTTATTTTAATATGTTTACTGTAAACTTTGGAACACACAGAGGATAGTTTTGCTCATATATGAGTGTGTTATGTCATTTTTGTCAATCTACCTACATTTTCACATCCCCTTTTATCTGTCTACAGTCCTGTACATGGAATTTTTCAGTGTACACTATGAACACTGACACAAGGTCTGCAAAGCTGTCTATCTATTTGCTGGATTGCTCTACCTGCCTCATCTGCTTATGAGGTGATTTGCATGCCATGGAAGTTTCCATGTTAGTGTGCTCGTACGTGCTGCTCAGCAGCGCTTAATGAATCTAAAAATGTTTGCACCTGTGTTAGCAATACTGCACAATGTCTACATGGAAAAAAATATGTAGGCTTTATTAAATCCCCCCAGTGTATTCATGTACAATAACTGACCAGCAGCACAACAGAGGATCAGCTCTGCAGACAAGAAAAAAATAAATGCAAACTGTAAAGACAAATGCACAAAAACTACAGAAAATAAGGGGGTAAGGAGGTTGGTGTAATGGTCAAGGTGTCTACCTCACATACCTTAGGTGTAAAGTTTGATTCTCACCTCTGAAATGGAAAGTGGCTAAGCTTAAAATGGTTCACAAGGCAATTAGACTAGTCCTTGCATTTTACCCTTCATAGGTTCAAAGGCAAGGACTAGGCAGCTAGCCTAGTACTTGCCTTTGAACCTATGAAGTGCAAAGGAAATGATAAGCCACACTTGAATAAACAACCAGTAATGAAATCCACAGAGGGAGTCAGCAAATATGTCATCTGTGATGAACAAGGGGATAAGGGCTAGAGAATGGCAGGGAAGGCAATGACAGTTGTATAAGTACATTGCCATATGGCAGCTACCATTTAGTGGTCCTTGTACAGACGACAATGATTAGTTTTAAGTCTCTCTCAGGCTTACTCCAGAAAAGAAAGCACAGACCTGACGAAAAAAAGCACCAGAATAAAAGTAGTCTAAACAGGTATGGAGAAGTCAGACAGAAAGAGAGAAAAGAGTACGAGAGGTATGCAATCAAATGCACCATGTGTGTGATGACTGTCAAGTGCTAACAGTGAATAATAGTGTTAAACTGAACATAAATTATGTAAGTATCATCAGTGAATATAGCTAAAGCAAATGATAGCAAACAGAATCCATTGCACTTTGCACTTTCCAACACAACAGTTTGTTTGTCTTTTTGGCTTTTTCCGGTTAGGGGTCACCACAGTGGAACTCCAGTCCACTAATGATAGGCAGTCAGTTTTTATGGTGCCAAGTTGCCAGCCCAATGCCCAGCCTTCAGTGAAGGCATGCCCATTCACATGTCTTTCAGAGGCTACTCGACTGTGGGGAGGACATGCAGACTCCAGACAGAAGGCACTCCAGCCAAGAATCAAACAGGAGAACCTATTGCTGTGAGGCAACAATGCTGCCACTATACCACCGTGGCTATTTCCAACACAACAGTAAAATTATTATATCGAATGTATTAATTAAAGCTGCTGCTGTATCCTTGCAGGAGTCTGGGGAAAGGAAATTAGAATTAATATGTAAATAGTTTACTGCCAGAGAGAAGACAAAATATGTATGAAAGTTTAACACCACTCCTCTTGTTTACAACAGGTACAAAACAGGTGAAGGTCTGCCACGGGGAGTTCCCCAGTAAGATTAAAGGAGGCCCACTGCCCATTTCAGAGGAGCAGGAGTAGAACCAATCAGTGTGCACATGCTCCATATCTCATTGGCAATACAACAGTTTGGTCAGCTCAACAGACTCAAAGATTTAAATACACATTGTAAAGATAAATGCTTGTAGGTGTAGAATATACACAAAAAAGCCACTGCAATGGTAAAAGAAGAAGGTGAGCAGTGTCTGGGAACGTGTTGTAAAGAAGCAATAAACCAGACTTAGAGGAAGGACTATTGAAATCCATAGATGGCATGAGCAAACAAGTTTCATCAGTAGTGAAGGCACTGGCATTTGTAAGGAGACTCTCATTCCATGTGTAAAGTACAATACAGTATGTGTGGTAAATGGCAGCTATCATTTTTCACCACCAGCCCAGAGGACAATTAATTTCAAACTTCTTGCTAGTTTAATCCAGCAAGTGTGTTGTTCTGTTAGCCAGGAAAAAAGTAAAGCACAGACCTTTTTACAAATTTGAAACTTTTTTTTGGTTATTCCAGGTGCCATGGAGAGTAGACTGCCATGGATAGATAAGGCAGAAGGGTGGTTTAATGAAAAGACCTCTGCTTTATAGACCCAGAGTCCAGGGTTCAGTATTAAACAGTAGCATTTTCTGCATGCAGTTGCATGTGTTCTTTCTGTGTCTGTATCAGCTGTCTTCAGGTACGCCATTTCCTCCCAGGTCTTAAAAGCATGCTGCTTGACTGGCTCCATTAAAATGAGCTGATATACATATTGCATTTATTCTTGCTGTTGTGGCCTGAGTTATTGTTAAAAAGGGAAAGATTACTTAATCCAAAACCAATAGGGCATCCAGAATGGCTGAAGTAACACTGAAACCAGCAACTCAATAAATGTCGAAATAATAAACAAAAATCAACATTATTAACCCTTAACTAAATCTATCACATTTTCAAACAAAACCTTCTATAAGTTTTTGCCTGTGGAGTTTTAAAGTAAACTTAAGGTACTTAATTTAAAATAATTAAAAGTATTTTTGATATTCTCTCAAGTATCCAAGTATCCACCACAGTTTGGGGTTCATATATTTATGTTTATATTTATTTCAATAAAAGGTTTTAAAATAGAACTGCATTAACTTTTATTTTTTATTTGTTTGTCCTTGATTAAGAAACAGTTTCCTAAGTACTTTATAATCATTAAGCTTTTGGTATTAAGTGTTAATTAGTTAAATTAGACATTATTAGATTAGTATTTAGGGGAAGTTATGTAGGGGAGTTGTTATCTGATGAAATCCTCCATATTGGATGAAAATGCAGTGATTTTACTTAAGTGTTAATAAAGCTAATTTTTGTTTATTATTTCGTGAAGTCCGTTTTTTGAGTAACTGGTTATAGTGTTGCTTCAGTCCCTCCGAATGCCCTATTGGTTTTGCATTTAGTTGTGTTGATAAAAGATTACTTAACTTACATGGTTTGCAAATAAATATGACAAGTCTACAGTTAGAACTTTGCTTTGAGATGACAGTGGTATAAATATACTTTGATTAGATTAATGCAGGATTCATAACTGCACTTTGTAATATTACTTCCATAAAACTAGTGTTAAAATGCAGATGTGAGAAAAGAAATACAAACACAGCTTTTGAATTATTATGACAACATAAGTTAAGATGCAATAATATATTAAATTTCACTGAAGTTAATGGCATGTTGTTAAAGTTTTGTTGTCACAGTAGCCAGATTGATCTTTTTGATAACTTATAATCTGGCTGAACGAAAGAGTGAACGTCAGAGAAACATTTATTACAGGACATTCATTCTTTCATTCTTCATTTATCTGCTTTTTTTAAATATAGGGTCAAAACATTTGGCAAATTTCATTGAATAGGGCAGAGAAACTAATTGTAGATAGTATGGCATCTATAGCAGGACACCCACCCATCCACATGGAAATGCACACACACACACACACACACACACACACACACACACACACACACACACACACACACACACACATATATATATATATACAGATATGCATGCCTGTGGGAAATTTGGGGGATGGATGATTCATCTCTTACATACCTTTGTAATTTGCAAAGAAAGTAGAATACCTTCCAAAAAAATTTCACAGGCACAGGGTGTACATGAAGTTTCAATACAGAAGATACCCTTTCCAAGATCCAAAACTAGAGAACCAAATGCTAGGAGGCAGCAGATATAATATGTTGGGTATTGTTTTTTTCCAAGTCTTTTGGGTTTCTAATTCCATGACAGGAATGGGCCCCATTACTAAGTCAAAGTATGATTAAAGCTCATGAAATTAGTATTGTTTCAATCTTTGATGTTAGCCAGAAGTGCTCTTTGCAGCACCCGCAGTGTGCCCAGTAATGACTCCTTCTGCAATTCGTACAGTTACATGTATCAGTGACATATCTATATATGACTAAATTATTTTTTATAAGACTCATTGCTCCTACTACTATTGGAACAGTCTGGGTATCCTTCTTCCACATTGCACTCATTTCTGCCTGCATATCCTAGTGTTTTATGACTTTGTGTCTCTGTGTACATAAGACACTGTAGTCAGTGAGTGTAGCAACTTCAATGATCAATGCTTCTTTTGTCTTCTTTTCCTGGACTACTATATCTGGTTTTCTTCCATTTATTTGTTAAACTGTTGGTAATGGGTGATCCCATGTGATATAAACTTCATTGTTTTCTGTAGGGTTGGTAGGGTGGCCTAATGGTTAAGGTGATTGCCTTGCAAACACAAGGTACAGGGTTTGAGTCTCACAAGGGATAATTGGCTAGGCTTAAAATGGCTCACAAGGGCAGTTAGCTTAGTACTAATCTATGAACCTATAATGCTTTGTGGCTCGTGTTTTTCAGCTACTTCAATATTATAATGTTTGCACAATCCCCAATGCAACAGTTTTGCCACATTAGTATGACTTTCAATATACAGTGCTTCTGCCATCAGTATGTTACAGCTAGCAACAAGATGAGTGACTGTTTCCAATTCTGTTTATCAAAACCTACATTTGTCTGTTTCTCCCACATATTCAGTGGACTTTGTAAACCAACATGTATGTAGTCCACTGTCTTGGAAAGCCAATATTAACCTTTCATCTTTTGGTTTAAATTCACCTCTCCTTAACTATTCCTGCATTCATTCCTGAACAACATGAGGTTGTTCCAAGAATTTTCTATACTTGCAACTATATTTATGCATTTTCCACATTTCTTGCCTTCTCATCCGATCCTTCACCTTATACTCTTTCTTTTGTTTTTTGGGCACATTCAGTTACTGCCTGATTTTTATCTCCTTTTGGTTTCATTTCCATTCCCACTTGACATTGATATGCTTCTGTTAAGCTAAGCATGGAAGTCATCTTACACTTATTCTTCTCATGTTTCATAATTTTCACTATGTTTGGGTCTTGTGAGGTCAGCAGATATCTATGTAGTCCCATGATTGTAGATCTATACATGATCAATTTTGAGGAGGCCCATACCTCCGTTAGAATGGGGAATATATACCCCAAGATTCAATGAAGCTTTTAATCCATGCAGAAATAGCATAGCAGCTCCTGCATGGAATATGGCCACCAAGCGATCCAGTAAACAATCCTGGGGATGTGCACAAGCCTGCTAACACTATTCTGCCATGGACATGACTGGATTATGCCAATGACTTCATTTGCTGATGAAAACCATGCAAACAAGGTCAAGGTCTAGTAAGCAGACAGGCATTTATTGGCAGAATAGTGTAGCTTGCAGAAATGTATTCAGCTACCAGCCATTGCTGCAGAAATCAAAATGGAGGTATAACAGCTCAAAGTAAAGCATGTATTATAATCCTTAGGCATGTCAATGGCCAAATATATGGCCATTGGCAGGTAAAGTGTTGCAAAATTATAAAAATTTATTTTTTTGGCTGATCTCAGCTGTTTAAGCATAGGGCAGCAGCACCCAAATGGGATCGTGCCGAAAATAAAAAAGATGTGAAAAGGCAAATTTAAGTGAAATCTGCATTTTGCCTTTATAACCTATGGCATGCAGAATCAAAACAATAGCAGGGAACAGTGGTTGCTAAGGGGAAAGGCTCTGGTGTAGTGCTGTAACTAGGGACTAAGGCAGTGGGATATGCTAATGAGGGACATTTATTGAATCACAAAAAGGAGACAAGTGCCAAACTGCACCTAACTGTGTAGGAGCTATAAGGCAGTGGTGTAAGCAGGAGAAGCCACTGACATGAAAAGGGAGTGCGTCATGCTTGGTTTAAGCACATTGGAGCTTCATGGCTCCCAGTTGAACTTAGATAAGCAAAGCTAAGCAAGGGGGTGTCTCTCAGGCTGTATTCACTTACTCCATGAAATGAAAAGCATATTTGTTGAAAAGCGTGTTTGTGTCCAGGGAAGGGCTATTTCTGCTTCAAAGTGTTTATTTTAGCTAATCGGGTTTGCCCAGCATACACTGGGGCTTAAAGGGGATGGAAATGGGAAGGGAAAAAAAGAAAAAAAAGGGAAATAGCAGAATAAAAGCAATCAAGTACAAATAGCATAGCTGGCATGGGGAATACATCATAGTCAGCCAATCATACAGGCAGCATCTGCAGCACAACAGTATAAACTATGCAAACACCTTTCGGTCTGTTTTTTTCCACAAACTGTGCACCATTGGTGTACACATGTAGGGGAATTTTAACCAACAAAATGTTAGGAGCTGCTGTTGCTTTGATACATCAGTATGTGCCAGAGGGTGAGGGCGGTGAGGAGGATAATGCTGACAACCACCCCAGACTGAGGAGGAGGAGAAGAATGTTCTGACTCAGGGTATACTACCAGGGGGTACATGATCTGGAGATAGTAGAGTGCTACAGGGTGGACAGAGACATACTTCAGCAAATCATCGAGCTGTGCTGGCCTCAACTTAGACCCAGAGCCAACAGAGAGGAACCCATCCCAGTGGGTAGCAAGATATGTGTAGCCTTAAGAATACTAGCTACAGGTACTTTCCAAAGACCTACTGGGGACATGATGGGGGTCTCACAGGCATCTGCATCCAGTGTATTCCACCAGTTCCTGGATGTCATGCTACCACATGGTGGTGAACACATTTACTTCCCCAACGCCTGTGAAGAGAGGACCAGCAATATGCGTCTCTTCCACCATGTAGTAGAATACCCGGAGGTACTGGGTGTGATAGACTACATGCACATCCACATCAAAGCACCACCTGGTGAACAGGGTAAGGTCTACATAAACTTCAAGGGCTTCACCTCCGTCAATTGCCAGGTCATGTGCATTGCCCAGGGCATTATCATGAATGTGTGTGCTGGCAGCCCTGAAAGCTATCACGACTCCCACATCCGGCATTTGTCACAGCTGTACCAGGCATTTGCCAGTGGGGGCATCCCGTATGACCATCTGGTGGGGGATGCTAGCTATGCATTGGAGCAGTGGATGATGGCACCCATCAGAAATGTACAAACTCCCACTCAAGAACACCATAATGAGGCACACGCACAAACCAGGATCATTATAGAGCATGTGTTTGGGATGCTCAAGTCATGGTTCTGCTGTCTTGACATATCTGGTGGAGCCTTGCAGTACTCTCCAGCCACATGTACACACATGTTCATAGTATGTACCATGCTACACAATATGATCCTGTGGAAACAGCTGCAGCAGGAATAGTATTGGGAAAGGCCACACAGCCCCCCACCATTGCCAAGGTCCCCACAAGCACAGAGGGACTCGGAGGAGGAAGCCACTGAGCCTGCTCCTGTAGGCAGATGTAGGCGTGCCCAGTATGCCCAGGCCTTAGCAAAGAGGCAACGCATAGCACAAAAATTGACACTGTAGGGATCCAGGGACTGATATCTCTCTCTATGTCTTTCACACACAGTAAAATGGATGCCACACATTACACTAGCTGTAGCTTCCCCTGTATAGGCAGTGTACTGCATACATCCGAAAGAGTCAGCCCTCACCCACCATTCCCACAACTGCAGCAGGCACAAGGTAAGTCAGCCTTCTAAACACTAAATGAATGGAGTAGTATGTTATGGTAGCATATCCATGGTATTGCCGCATACATGCAAGGGAATTGGGTGGCCTACTGGGGTAGCAGCAGACAACTGACAGCTACGTGAGACACCAGGAAATGTCTGACCAATACTGCCTTCCCCACACTATGCAGTATTATCCAAGGTGACAAATTTCACTGCAGTATATGCGAGGGGCCAACTAAGGGGGGGCTTAGGTCACATGCATGGATGTCAATGTGGGGATCCCATACTCACCCCTCACACTCACCCAGCAAGTTAGCTGTAGAAAACCATAAAGGAATGTCTGGCAAAGGCCCACAAATGGTGACAGTTATGGAATACCCCCCTACAGACTTACACAGTGATATCACAGCATGCCTTCCAGTTGCAGTAAGGCTCTGAAGGGTAAAAAGTCTGAAACTAAACTGTATGCCATTACAGTCTAACTTGTGGCATCTATTGATATGCCTTTATTGTCCAAGACACGGCACAATACTATGCTAAATGGAACCAAAATGTAAAGCCAATATCAACACAGTACGCCCAAATGTGTACTGTTGACAGGTGTGCACCCCCACACCCATATTCCCATAAAAATGCAGTGACATATAGGTTTGTAGGGTAATAGCAGCAGAATGCACATTGCCAGGGCTGTCCCAATCAACATGATAACTTGTTGCATGTACACAATATGCAGGGGTCAATGATCTATGTCTATGTGTGGGAAATACTGACAGGATGTGGTCAGCACTTACTCCCAGCTGTTGTAGCTTAGTGACCTAGGTATAGTACTGTGGTAGACAGGGCCATGTTCCAAGAATCACAGTGCCAACTATTTTGCATGTCAGCCACACCAATGGTGGGAGTTGTACACACTGTCCAGATGTCAATATCCATTACTGCTGGTAAGCTGGACAGGTCATGGACAGGGGGCCACACATATAAACAGTACACAGGTTGGAGTAAACTACACAGTGCCTACCATACCTCCCAACTGTACTGACCTTTTGCAGAATGTGCAGAGGTTTGCATCATATTTGTGGTGTCTCTATCATGAAATAGTGGTTGTGTGGCAAATCATTAGAAAACCACAAAAGTCTAAAGTCAGAAAATAATGATGGATTGTAGTGTCTCAGACCTCACACCTTATAGAAAATGCATGCTAATGCAACATCTGTTATTGTATCACCCTTCTAGGTTTGTAAAGCCAGTAGTTAAAATGATCCCTATATTTAGGCCTTTGTCACCCAATTACTTATGGTTTTGTCCAGATGTCTGGCTCTCATACGTAGACAGGTATGGTGCCTAGTAGCACAGCAGGTACCTGAAGGTCAGTGTACTGGCAGGTCAGAAAAGGCTGCCACCTCACTGTGTCAGCACTGACAACATGTTACTGGCCAAAAGCCATACCCCTGGAATGGCAGGTTGCCACAAAGGAGCACAAGTATGCCTTATATACCTGCCCTACTTGTCCTACCATTGCATTCATCTGCAAAGTATTTGCAAAACAAGAAAAGGTCATCTCATTATTTATTTATTTGCAGTTTGTTTACCGGGGTGGTCCATTGGGCCATGAGGAGCCCATTTTCAATGGAGTCTTGGGGAGAAAAGGTCCAGGAGTACAACTAGTAAATAATAGTACTACAAAATAACAATACATACAAAAAAACTACAAAATAATAATTTTAACTTTAAATTAATTTTAAAAAATAAACTTTAACCCACTCACATTAATCTCATCCCTCAAAGAATGTAACTGGCAACCTCTAAAGTACCTCAGTCTTGATGACGCAGTTGAATTTTTTAATACTACCTTCCTGAGCATCCTTAATTACCATGCCCCCATAAGACTTTCCAGAACCAAAGCACAACCCTCCCCATGGCTACAGAAAACCACTAAGTCAGAAATGAAAAACAGGGATAAAGCCTGGGAGCACTGGCGCAAAACCAAAACCCCCTCAACTAGACAGAAATTCCTAGAACTACACAATAGAGTCAAAAAGCCAATAAAACAGGACAAATTCCAGTACTACCAGTCTGCCCTAGACTCCTAACAACACAGCCCCAAACAATTCTGGTCCTCCATAAACTCAATCTTCCACCCAGGTAAAGTCAGTACCCCTCCTCCTAACATCCCTCACTCCTCAGAAAATATTGCTACGTCATTCAACACACACTTCACACAAACCATACTATCACTAGCTAAACAACACAACCCCCCTCCCCTCCATCCCACACCTTCAACTAGTAATCTCCCCACTGCCTTCTCTTTTTCTCCTGCACGTACCTCCAACATAAAAAAAAACTCTTAACTAAACTTAAGCCCACCAAATTAGCAGCAGACAACCTCCCAAGTGAATACATACAAATCGCAGCTGATGCTCTGGCCTACCCAGTATTCATCTTGATTAACCAATCTCTGTCAGAAAGTTACGTTCACACACTGTGGAAAGTATCACATGTAATTCCCCTCCATAAAGGCGGACCCTCCACAGAACTAACCAATTACCTCCCCATAGCTATTCTCTCTCCACTCTCCAAAATACTAGAGAGATACTCAGCATGGTTTCCGACCAAACCATAGCACCACCACTGCCTTACTCTCCTTTACTAACACTATCCTTCAGCTTAAAAACAATGGCTGTCTCTCCTCTGCTACTTTCCTAGACCTATCTAAAGCATTTGACATGGTCCCACACAAACAACTTACCTCTGTCCTCAATAACCTTTCCTTCTCTCAATCAGTCACCAACTGGTTTCAAAGTTACCTGTCTGACCACCAACAATCCGTTGTATGGCAGAATGACATATCTCCCCAACTACCTGTCTCCATAGGAGTTCTCCAAGGATCCATCCTTGGACCCCTACTCTTCTCTGTCTTCACCAATAATCTAGTCTCTGCCACCAAACATGGCACACTCATACAATACGCAGATGACTCAACCATCATCTGCTCAGCCCAGTCCCTACCCAAACTGCAAAAAGTCACACAGGAAGCCTTTTCCTCTGTTGAAACTTGGTTATCCGATGCCCAATTAATACTCAACCCAAACAAAATTAAACTACTCATCTTCTAACCCACCAAACATACTCAAAACAACTCTCACTTTAACATCACAACAAAAGACAATACCACTATATACCCAACTGAACACACCAAATTGCTAGGAGTGGAAATAGACAATAAACTAAAATTTGACATTCACATATCCATGACCATAAAAAAAATCCACAAAAAACTAGGAGCGTTATACAGAAATAAGCAACTTCTCACCAAAGCAGCAAAGATTTCAATAGTAAATTCCCACCTTATCTCCATGCTACTTTATGCCTCTCCAATATATACCAACCTAAGGCAATGCAATCTAAACAAGCTAGAGACCTGTTACAACAAAATCGCCAAATTCGCCACAGGGGCATCCTACTGTAGTCACCACTGTCTCTCACTTGCTGAACTGGGCTGGCTTGAACTCCCTCACCTCCTTCAATAGTATCAATGCTCACTCACCCACAAACTAGCAAACCATCCACTAAATGTCCCATCCCTCCAGAATCTACTCCAACCCTACCGCACCACCAGACCACTAACATCCAGCAACAAAAATCACTTGCAGATCACTAAAGCCAATAACTCTACTGCCGAAGCACTATTCTCTTGCACCATAGCCAAATTATGGAAGTCCCTCCCACCCGCAATTACCTACGTATCATCATGCACCCACTTCAAAACTTTACTAAAAGTGCACCTAAAAACATGCTGGCTATGCCCTTGCAATTCCCATTCTAAAATCATCCACCCCATCCAACCATTACCTTTCTTTCCACTCCAATAACCACCTTGATTATAGCAAGCTCAGATGCTCATAAGCCTAGTACTTATTATACAGCAGGAACTTCTTATTTTAACATCTGTTAATGTCTGTTATGTACTTCACAGATAAAGATTCTAGTTGTCTACTGATGTACTATGTTTTTCATCTGTAAATATGTTGTAAGTAATTGCTATGTTATATTGTTAATCGCTATGTAATCCAATGTAACTACTGTCTGTTTATTTTAACTGTGGAGCTTTTCTCCACGGGCCTCCGCTGAAAATGGACCTACGTCCAGTCGGACACCCCCGGTCAACAAATGTAAATAAATAAATAAATAAATAAATAAATAAATAATCGTAAATTTCTAAGATACAAAAGGCTAATGAGAATTCAGAAATATATTATCACAGTTTTAGCAATAATTAAATAAATTGGCATTTGCTGCAACAAATGCAAATCCTTTAAGACCCCATGAAACGATTTAAGGAGGAATAAAGAGTGTAAGTTGCTGAGGAGGCAATTACCAGATATGTTTGAAATAGGAAGAAATTATAGTTAGGGATGTTATGTAGGATGAGAGTAAGTGCATTCCTATTGTGACACATTAGGTGTGAGTGGAGAAGATATTTAAGGATAGAGAGACTGTTAGTGGTACGGATGAGACATGGGAGAGAGTTCCAGTGGTGTGCTAGGCTGGAGGAAAGAAGATGTTTGCCAGATGGTCAGGTGGGTTTATGCAGTTCTATTAGATTTTGTAGGTTGGATATAGGTATCTGTTAGGAAGATGCATTTTGAAGGTCGAGGCAAGAGAGGGGCAGAGAGAGGGATTAAAGATAAGTTTGTGTGCTTGGATGACTTGCATATAGGTAAGGTAATTGGACAGTTCAAGCCAATTCAATTGGTGTAGGGAGGTGCAGTGATGGGTATTGATCTGTGGCCAGTTGCAAATTTTGAGATTTTATAGAAACAGGCGGAGAGTTTTGATTTGACGGAGTATTGCAGATTGGTAAGGATAGAGGCCACATACAGGAGGGAAGGGATGAGGTATGTATTAGCAAGAATGAGCCTGGTAGGGGGATAGATGAAACAGTAATGGCGATAAAGATTCCCTAGTTTTTTATGAGTTTTTTTTTATGTTTGCCTGCAGATGGTTATCAAACTTTAGTTGGTTGTCAGTTAAGATACCTAAAAGTTTGGCAGTGGAGACAGATTCAAGAGAAGTGTTATTTTTGCTGGTAACAGAGCAAGAGTGTTTGTCTAGGGTAATACTTTTAGAAGGGGAAATAATATTAGCTTATTCTTAGAAACAATTAGTGCTAGATGGTTCTCTAGCATCCATCGTTCTGCAGTGAAGAATGTATCCTGGGTTAGTTTCATTAGTGTAGAAATGGAGGAAACAAAGCAGATTATTGTCGAGTCATCTCCATATTGGATGAGGTTAGTGTTAGGGTTGGCCTGGTAGAAGTCAGTAATGAAAATATTAAATAGAAGGGGTCTAAGAATTGATCCATGGGGTACACCTGTGAGTGTGTATTATAAAGGTGAAATAGCTTTTTTCCACTTAACTGCTTATTGCCTATTTGATAGGTAAGTGGTAAACCAGTTAATAGTGGAGTGAGATAGATTTAGTTTAGAGAGTTTAGTAAGAAGAAAGCTATGAGAGATGGTGTTGAAGGCCTTAGAGAGGTCTAGGAGGAGGGTGGAAACAATGAAACCAGAGTTACGGGCTTTGTTTATAGTTTCTAGGAAGGAGGGGAGAGCTGTTGTGGTGCTATGGCCAGGGCAGAATCCATGCTGAGTGGAAGTAAGAAGGTTATTATTTATAAGATAGGGTAGGAGTTGTAAGTGGAAACATTTTTTGAGAAGTTTAGAAATGGGGGATAGGATAGCGATGGGAAGGAAGTTGGAGATATCATTATTATTGCTGCCTTTATGGAGTGGGATAATATAGGCCTTTTTCCAGACCTGGGGAACATGGCATTCATAAATAGATTGATTTATTAGGATGCAGATAGAGCATGCAGTGGCTTCTGCAGCTATCTTTAGGAAGTAGGGGGGTATTTCATCAGGGGCGTTAGAACAAGGTTTTAATTTTTGAAGAAGTTTTTTTTATAGTAGAGATGGGAATAGGGTTAGTGGAGAAGGGAGGAGGTTGGGAGCTACTGGAGAAGAAGGAGAAGGGGTTATGTAGAGGTTGTTGAGGGGAAGGTAAGTTATTGGTAAAGGATGATGTTAGTTTAGAAATGGAATCAATAAAAAATGAGTTAAATTGAGTAGCTAGAACTGAGTTAGAGGCATTTGGGTCAAGGCAAGAGTTTTTTTTTTTACCTGGGTTTAGAAGGGAGGAGATTCCATTCCAGAATTTCTTGGGGTTGTTGTTTTCAGTTTGGAGAGTGGAGAAAAAGGCTTTACGGTCAGCGTTGATAAGTTTTTTTGCTTTGTTGCAAAGTGTTTTGTATTCATTGAGGGAAATAGTAGTTTTAGTTTTATGGTACTGTTTCCAGGCTTTATCTTGGTTTCGCATGATAACTAGGGTATCCTTAGTTAGCCTAGGGACGGAGTTACTTTTTATGCGTTTAGTTCTCAGGGGAGCAAAGGAGTCTAGAGAGTTTAAGAAGGTTGTATTGAAGTATGTAACAGCATTTTCCAGGGGTAAAGTTTTTACTGGGTTCCAGTTTGTTCTTTTTAGAGTGTCAGAGAAAGCATTGTGATTAAAGTTTTTAGGAAGCGAGTGGTGATATAGGAGTGGGATAGTTGTAGGAAGGAGGGAAGGCAATGGTCGAAAGTGGGAAGAGGGTCCCCTAGTGGATCTGGAAAGGTGCCACTATTGGAGAAGTAGTGATGATGGGAAACTAGTATCCAGTCCAGGGTGCTATCAGAAATGAAGTCTAGTTGGGGAGTTAACAAGTTGTGTGAAGTAAAGATTTATATTTTGGGAGTTGGTTGGGGATTGGATATTATCCCAATTAATGTTAACATCTCTGAGGATTATAGTTTTGTTAGTGATATTGGTTGACAGCCAGGAGAGAATGTCTTCTAGGACTGGGACATTGTCTCCAGAAAGGATGTATAGAGTGGCTATACAGATACATTTTTGTTTATTTTGTTTATTTACCTGAAGGAGGGCTAGAAGTAATTCAGCTTTTCCAGATTTGGGGATAGATTTAGAGTAAGGGATGATTGAGAGGGATGAGGAGTAAAGGAGACTGACACCTCCCCCTTTCTTATTTGTTCTATCATTTCTGATAATACCATAGTTGGGTGGAGTTAGTTCTGAGTCTTTTATGTGTGGTTTAAGCCAGGTTTCAGTGATGGAAAGAATATTGGGTTTGTTGTGATGGAACTAAGCATGAAGTTGTGGAATTTTATTACATATGTTTGGGCATTTAGTGCGGTGAAGTGGAGGGATCTACCAACCGAGTGAGGAGGAGGAGATGGGGAGGAAGAGATGAGAGAGATAGAGGGGCCAGGATTTGGGTGTATATCCCCAGAGGTAAGTATGGAGATAATATGATGTATGTGGGAGAAGAGGTATTTAAGTTGTTTGGTATTAGGTTTGAAGTTTGTGAAGTGTGTTGAAATGGGGCTGGTATGTATTTGAGTAGTGGTTTTGTGGTGAGATAAAAGTTTGAAGCTGAAGAGCAAAGTGTTATTGCGGGAGTAGAGGTTGGGGGATATGTAGATGGAGGAGTGTATGTGTTGTATGGGTGATGAGATGGTAGAGTGGGATGGGGGTTTGTGATTTGTATAAAGAGGTCTGGTAAGATAGTGTGCATAGGATAGGGAGAGTAGTATTAGTATTAGAGTAGTAAAAGTTACTGGTTTAGTAGACATGTTGTGTATAATGAATAAGACTACTGAGGTATATTTAAGTTGGTGAGGTATTGGGATACTTGTTTAAGAAGTGTAGGTTTTGTGGTCATGTTAAACCATCAGTGGCAGACAGTGGAGAAGCAGATGTCACACCCATAACAGAAAGCAAGCAAGTAAGAAACTGGTCCCCCAACTGTCTATGTATGGCAGAACAGTATCAACACACTGTTCCTACATGTGGGCCTTCATCTGACTGTCATATGTGGGCCTGTCCAGATGTCAAACTCAGTGACAGTTTGACAGCTAGGCCAACATTTAGCCACATAATAACATAGTAACACAAACTGTCTGAGGACCCCAGCAGATGTAGTGGTGCAATGATAAACAACCTGCCAAATAGGTATGCTCAGAGGTGTGTAGTCCATAACCTTATGTGTGATGTTATGGCATTTACCATCATCACACCAGAATTGCAGATATATAACAGCAGCAACTGTGGGCAAAGCCTGTGACTGGACTACAGAAGGATAAAGAGATACACAAAAGGGGGAAGGGAACCACTGGCCAGACAAATGAAGAAAGTGCACACCAGAGCACATTTTGCAGTAACATAGGTGCCCTGCAGTGTATGGAGTCAGTAAGTATCACCTACAAATACACAACACACACCCACATACGTGGAGGTCCACAACAAATCAAACCACAAGTAAAGGACACCTCAGAGACAAAAACACTTGAGAACTTCCCAACACATCACAGACCACACATACACCACACACCAGGGTCCTGCAAACACTAAGACCTTAACATACACACAGCATATTGCTCATAGAAGACTCCACTGTGAGATACACAGATGTGCCACATACCAGGCAAGTTAAGGAGAAAGTCACAATTACTTGTTTGGCAGGTGCCATAAACTGCCATATCACATATGCACTCAAGTCACCCCACAACAGGTACAGGTATCACACTAGCCTGGTCCATGGTGGTGTGAATGATTTTAGAATTACCTCATGGACTATAGAAAGACAGACATGATGCAGCGTGTTGAATATGTGTCCCATGCAGGTCTGTCACTAGCCATAAGCAGCATCCTGCTGTCACCCAGACTGATGGATCAATATGAACAGAAAGTGATTGTCAGTAACACCTGACTCACTTAACATTGTCTCCCCAGGGGGATCCACTCTCCAGCAGCCTGGGACCATATGAGTGACCGAATGCACTGCCTTGCTACAGATGGCCTGCATCAGTCTCACATGGCCTACAGGCCTCTGGTAAAGGCCCAAGCCTCACCCATAGTGCCATTGTAGGGAATGTCATGGGATCCATATTACCAACATAATACAGTCAACAAAATGCAAATGAAAGGCCATGCCGCTAAATGCTAGTAGCATACCTCTCAACATCGTAGAGGAAGAAATCTGGACAAAGCCATACATAATGGTGGGATAAAGGCCCAAATATAGGGGCACTTTTGAAATAATGCTCTCATAATGTTATAAAGGTGATAGAATAACAGAGGGGCATGTAGTAGCATGGATGTCATGAAGGGTGTGAAGTCTGAAACTCGAATGTACGGTCATTATTCCCTGACTGCAACCCTGAGTGATTTGCAACAAACTTGCTAGAAAGCTACAAAGTTAAGGGAAACTGACCAGATATATGAGGCTTGAATCTAGATAATCTCTGAGAATCTGTACAGCTGAGAGGTATTGCCACACCAGGATATGACCTTCCAGATGAGAAGAACATCACACTACCGGGAGATCCCCAGCTATTATATCACCATGGTGCTGGACCATTTACACAGCTTCAGGAGTCAATCAGCTGTAGCCACACCTCCCAACTGGCCGGAAGGTGCAAGAATGTCTACCCTTTGCCTCATAATATTAGCCTGTGCATCATCCATCTTGAATTTCATTGGTAAATAACTGTGATGATCCGATGATATCTGTCAGTAGGTGATAACACAATACATTACAGTGTCAAATATTACATAAGTCAGAAAATGTCTGCTAAAATAAACCATGTAACTCAAGCAGCTCATACATTAATAAGATTAATAGTGACAATATCCCCCTATGTCTGGGCCATTGTTTCCCCATATTGGCAGCCTATCTCCAGATATCTGCACAAACAGGTTGCAAGGTATGGCTGTAGCATACGACACCCCAGACTGGAGTTACAACTATTCCTGGAATGGATTCCCACACTTACTATAGAAGGTCATACTGAGCATGCTCCTACACTTAGAGAAATAAGGCCCATGTCTGAAACCACAACGGACTATATATATGTATTGTGCAGATGTCTTTGTATACACACAGCTATGTACACCTAACTGTCTCCACACACACCCATCAGACAGGATTACCTACAGCCAGCTGTAGGTGGCCCATATGTGGTATTTCTGCATCTATGTGTTATACACGGGTCCCCTTTACATTACCGAAATGACACTTCACCGACACGCAGAAGACTGAGACGAAATGACCGACAAGCAAGTTGATCAAAAAGGTGATTTGCCGACAGCCGAAAGACCGACAAGGGTAACGTGTGAGCGCGACTCAGTAAGTGTGCGATAGTGATGGAGTTAGGAGCGGTCAGGTAAGTGTGCGATATTGTGGGATTTTGGGTTAGGGTGTGGGAAAGGTGAGTGTGTGGTAGTGTCGGAGTTAGGGTTCGGGTAACGTAAGTGTGTGATAGTGACGGACTGTAGTTTAGGGATGGGTTAAGTGAGTTAGGTTTAGAGTGCGGGTAGGGTGAGTGTGCGATAGTGACGGGCTTTATGTTTTAGGGTGGGTTAAGTGAGTTAGGGTTAGGGTGCAGGTAGGTTAAGTGTGCGATAGTGACAGTCTTTAGGTGTAGGGGTGGGTTAAGTGAGTTAGGGTTAGGGTGCGGGTAGAGTAACTGTGCGGTAGTGTCGGACCTTAGGGTTAGGGTTTGGGTTAGGGTTAGTGGATATGTCATTGTGTGTCATGTGTAGTTTACATTGTTTGTGTCGGTGTAATTGTGTTCGGTTTTGTGAGTTGTCGGTATTGTGTGGTTTCGGTTATTTGGGGTCGGTGTTTTGTGTGTCAGTGAAGTGTCTTTCATTAATGTAAAGTAGACCCGTTGTGCACACACACACACACACACACACACACACACACACACACACACACATATATATATATATATATATATATATATATATATATATATATGCAACATATTACAACATGTCAAGCATACACACACACATAGACATGGGGAAGAGAGAGACAGACAGTGATAGGGTGAGACACACAGGGAGACACACACAGAGAGTGAGCCATACACAGGAATACTCTGAATGGCAGAGAGTGATGTCCTGCTGCAGGCAATTGCATACCACTTATAACCACTGGCGCGTGCAAGCATGAAGATGAGATTCATCATCTGATGGTACTGAGGTGGACGTTGTAATATCACATCACATACCTTTGTGTATGTGTGTGTGTGTGTGTGTGTGTGTGTGTGTGTGTGTGTGTGTGTACGTGTGTCTGTAGGTCTCACTATTAGGATGCCTTTCCCACCCTGTAGACTTCCCATTGCCTTAATTAACAAGAGCTGCTGATGTCATTCACCTTAGAAGTACCTTTGAACAAGCTTCAGTTCTGTAAGCTCTATCACACGTGTGATAACTGTGTAACACTATAATACATATAACTAGATAAATACTTCCCATTGCCCTACTTCACAAGATCTGCTGATGTCATTCACCATACAAGTACCTTTGGACTGCCCTCAGCCCTATAAGCTCTGTGGTGAGTATGACAACAGCATAACACTATAGTGCAAATAACTAGTTAGGTAGGGGTTCTAATCTCAGTCCTGACAAATGTAAACGTGTGTGTGTGTGTGTGTGTGTGTGTGTGTGTGTGTGTGTGTGTGTGTGTGTGTGTGTGTGTGTGTGTGTGTGTGTAGGTTAAAGATTTTGAGCCCATTTACAACCAGTACACTTCCCATTGCCCTACTTTAGCAGTCATGCTGATGTCAGCCACTTTAGAAGTACCTGTGGGTACCCTCAGCCCTATACGTTCTGCGGCACGTGTGATAACTGTGTCACACTATAGTACAAATAACTAGTTAAGTAGGAGTAAAAATCTCAATCCTGGCAAATATGTGTGCAAGTGTATTTGTGTTTCTAAGTGTGTATATTTGCAGGTTAAAGTATTTTGTGGAATTTCTCACCCAGTACATCTCCCATTGCCATGCTTTACAAGGGCTGGTGATGTTCCTCACTCTAGCAGTATCCTGGGACACCATACACCTTATAAGCGCCATGATGCATGCGCTAAATGCATAACACTGTAGTAGCAATAACAAGATAAGTAGGGGTTATAATCTCAGTCACAGCAAATGTGTGTGTGTGTGTGTGTGTGTGTGTGTGTGTGTGTGTGTGTGTGTGTGTGTGTGTGTGTGTGTGTGTGTGTGTATGTGTGTGTTTGTGTGTGTTGTCCACCCACTACACATCCCAATGTCCACTCTAAAAGGCCCACTGTTGTCATCCACTGTAGAGGTAGCTGTAGACACTCTGCAGCCCTATAAGCTCTGTGCCATGTGAAATAACAATGTAACAGTATGGAATAAATAACAAGATATGCAGGTCTTCTAATCCTTTGATACCATTCTCAACTCAGAAATCATAGACGAACACACTTAGCTAGGCATCAACCCCTATATCACTAGGTGGGTTGTAAACTGGCTCACAGATAGAAACCACAATGTGAAAGCAGTGGACTCCATCTCAGACTGCTGACCAGTCATGAGTGGAATACCACAGGGTCTGGTTTTGGGTTCCCTCATGTTTTGTATCTAGGCCTCTGAAGTACAGTCCAACACGAAGGGACTCTGGCTGCCAGTGTTTGCAGATGACTGCAAGGTGTGTGCTATTATAACCTCCCCAAGTCATGTTGACATCTGCAGAAAGGACTCACTGAGACCTACGACTGTTGTCAGAAACTTGGACTAAGCTCAATGCCAGAAAATGTGTCACCATCCCCTTCAGGAACAACTTGGGTCCCATGAATCACAACATTGATGGTAGTCTACAGAACACAGAAGTCGTTATAAGAGAACTGGGAACACAGGTTGACAGTGACCTGTCTGTTGACCATCACAATGCCACTGTGGTCAGAAAGTCCTTCTATGTGGCACATCTCTTTATTAAGGGTGTTCTTCCCTAATTAGGCCAATCATCAAGTACAGTGACCCATTTGGCAAGTACCTCACTAGACACTTGCAACACCTGGAGAGGCTGTAAAAGAACCTCACAAAGAGGTTCCTAGGCCTTAAACACTTGTCCTATATGGACAGACTCCCATAACTCCAACTATTCTCTGTCTCATATTGGCTACTTAGAGGTGATCTCTGCTTGACTTACAAATCCAGGTCTGACCCAGCTCTGTTAGGCATACCACATTGAAAGAAACCCAATCCATCCACACCACATGTCCCAGAGACCTCAACCCCATTTCCACAATCAACAGAACATGCTGGAGGGACAGGTTCATAACCCAGAGACTGGCCACACTATGGAATAGACTTCACATACATGTCAAGCAGAGCACCTCACTGGCCCTCTGCAAGAGAAATCTGGATGAGTGGATTGGGAATTGAAATCTCACCCTGGGGATCACTCCAGTGGGTATACGCGATAGACACACTGGGGAGTAACATCAGTTGGCAGGATGCCAGGGTAATTATATGGTCTAAGCTTGTAAAGGCTCCACAGCCATTTGCCTAGCACACACCTATGAACCTATGAGCCTATGGATCTCTATACTGGTATACATGTGTGTGTGTGCATCAGTGTGTATAAAAGTATCTGTGTGTAAACATGTAGGTGAAAGTAGTTTGAGGCCTTTCTCACCCAGTAAACCTCCAATTGCCATACATTACAAGGGTTTGTGATGTTATTCACTTTACAGGTACATTGGGATACTTCACCCTACAAGCCCTGTGGTGTGTGCGATACCTGCATAACACCATAGTACCAAGAACTAGATAGCTAGGGTTTCTAATCTGATTCCTGGCAAGTGTGTGAGTGTGTGTGTATGTGTGTGTGTGTGTGTGTGTGTGTGTGTGTGTGTGTGTGTGTGTGTGTGTGTGTGTGTGTGTGTGTGTGTGTGTGTGTGTGCGTGTGTCTGTGGGGGGGCTGTGCATGTGTGAGTAACTGTAAGTGTGTATATTTGTAGGAAACAGCATTTTGAGGCCTCACTCTCCCAGTACACTGCCCATTACCATACTTTGCAAGGGCTTGTGATGTTGTTCACCTTAGAAGAACCGTGGGGCACTCTTCACTCTATAAGCTCCATAGTGCATGCAATAAATGCATAACACTGTAGTAGCAATAACTAGATATGTAGGAGTTCTAATCTCAGTCCTGATATTTTTTTATGCATGCATGTGGGAGAACTGTATCCTGTGTATGTGTTTGAGTGAGAACTATATCCATGGGGGGGTTACATTTTTAAGTTGTGGTACTCCCAGTACACATCCCAAGGTCCACTTTACAAGACCTGCTGTCTTCATCTACTGTAAAGGTATCTGTTGACACTCTTCAGCACAATGAGCCCTTTGCCACATGCAAGAACTATGTAACAGCATGGACTGACAAACAAGATAGGCAGTGCTGCTAATCTCAGTCCAGGCAAATGTGTGTATGAGTGTATTTGTGTTTGTACATGTGTATGACTGTAGGTTAATGTATTTTCAGTCCATTCTCACCCAGTATACCTCCCATTGCTATAATTTACAAGGCCTTGTGATGTTGTTCACCTTAGAATTACCTTGGGACATTGTTCACCCTGTAAGCTTTGTGGAGTGTGCGATAAATGCATAACACTGTAGTGACAATAACTAGATAGATAGGGGTTCTAATCTCAGTCCTGGCAAGTGTGCATGTGTGTGTGTGAGAACAGTATCTTATCTGTGTTTGACTGAAAACTGTATCAATTTTGTGGCCATGGTCTAAATTTTAGGTCATGGTACTCCCAGATCACGTTCCAAGGTCCACTTTATGAAGCCTGCTGTTCACGTCTACCATAGAGGTGTCTGTAGACACTCTTCAGTCCTCTAAGCCCCGTGCCACATGCAGCAGCTATTAAACAGTATGGAATGACTAACATGATAGGCAGGGCCATTAATGTCAGTACTGGCAAATATGTATGCATGCACTGGTGTGTATAGCAGTGTTTGTGAGTGTGTAGACTTATAGGTAACAGTATAATGAGTCCTTTCCCACCCAGTACACCCACCATTGCCATACTTCACAAGGGCACATAATGTTATTCACTTTACAGATACTTTGGAACAGTCATCATACTGTTAGTTCTGTGCCACCTGTGATATCTGCATAACACTGTAGTACCACTAACTACATGGGTAGGGGTTCTAAAACCAACACTGGCAACTGTGATCCTGTGTGTGTGTGTGTGTGTGTGTGTGTGTGTGTGTGTGTGTGTGTGTGTGTGTGTGTGTGTGTGTGTGCCTGTCTGTGTGACACAATATCCTGTGGGGGTGTGGGTTTTACCAATCTGAGGTGTGTTCCACCCACTACGCTTAGCATTGTCCACTTTACAAGAGCTGTTGAGGTCAACCACCATAGACTTACCTATATACACCCCACAGACCTATAAGCTCAGTGGCACATGCAATAACTGTTACACAGACCTGGTAAATGTGTACATATACAGCTGTAGCTCTGCTATGACATGGTCAATGTGTTACCACTCTGCCATACCCCTCATGTAGGGCCACATCCTGCTGACACACAGACACATAGAACACAAACAGAATACATGTGAAACTACATTCAGTCAGCGTTACACCAATAATGCATCATTGCTGAAAAGGTACACACACTCTGAAGTGTATCCATTACAAATGCCAGCTGACAGCACCTTACACAGCATTGCATAGCTAAACTGTACTTAATTTACCCTGTGCATTAGAGCCATATTAGCATGTCACTGCATCAGTGATATGGATGACAGGGATGTGGCACAGGTATCATCATATGCACAGGGTGTTGTGTGGGTTTGCCAGAGGCCTCGGCTGGGCAATACCGTTGACATCATGTCTGTGTGTTTGGAGGGGTGTTCTATGAATGGGCCATGCAGAGGTGGTGTGTGTGTGTGTCTGGAGGTGACCTGGCTGTGATGGTGATGTGTGTGTGTGTTTGTATGCACACAGTCATGTCATGTGGCTGCCCTACACAGGGGTATGTTGTACAGCTGTGGACAGTACATGGCAGGGTGTACAGTTCACCGTCTCTGGCCATGGGCACATGAACTGGTCCTGCCAGGGGTCTAACTGACACCAGCAGGCCCAAGGCCAGATGCAGCACTACTCCCCACTGGTGACTTCTGTCTGCTGGATCTGTGTCCCTGATGGGACTGGCCATGACCACAGGCCCATGACCTGCTCCATTGTGGTGTGGACAGCACCCGCCCTTCAGTAGTGCTGGAGGTACTGCCACTATGGGACTGCGAAGGTGCATGGCCATGTAGACTCTCAGCTGATGTTGGTGCTGGCCTATGTCCACATGGCTGACTTCCATCTCCCACCACACACTGCAGCACAGAAATTCCACAGTCGAGGATTGCTTAGGTCTAACCCCACTGTCTATTCATGACCTCAGTATTTTGATGTGTGGCTTAAACAAGGTAATGTATGTCATCAAGTAAGCCAGGAAGGGTTGCATCCAAGACCCTGAGTATTTGTCTGGTGTTACATTCACTATGTGCCTGTGCATCCATGACAGTTTGAAACATGCTTCTGGTGAAACCTACTGTGGCACTTGCAACAGCGTCTTGACAGGCAGCGGTCCTCCTGTGAACACTCTTATCCATCTGCCTGTGTGGGACCTCGTTTGCACTCTGGCTATGTCTAGTGTCTACACTCACACTTTCCATAGTCACTACACTTGCCTGTTCCATGCCACCACCCAACAACTGTCCATTATCTGTGGTTGCTGGGGATGGGGTATGTGTGGGCATTGAGATTGTGTGCGGAGACATTGTAGACAACTGTGGAATGGCAACTGATGGCACAGATTCAGACCCTGAAAACCCCACCTGTGCCTCACTAGGACCAACATCATTGTCAGAGTTGGCAGAGGCACTGACATCAGATTATGAGTGGTAGGGACCACAACCACCATGTCCACCTGTGAGGGGAAGACAACATATGTAAATTAATACCTGCAATATAAGGTTTGCTGGTATATACACACACACACACACACACACACACACACACACACACACACACACATACAGGTAAGGTGGCACAAAAGCATTACACAGACCTCACAATAGCCAACTGGTGAGAGTCACGACACACAGTCAGACCACAGCATACACACTCTGGACAGGCCCTCAACATCAAGCAGTGCAGCCCTTTCCACTTAATGTTACTACTAATATAAACCTCTGGGATACGTGAGTAGTGTTAGTAGGTGATGGAACTTCACCTAGCATACACCGTACCCATGTACACATTATTGCTGTTCACCTGTATAGCACAGTAGCAACTCCTACAGAACATACCTTTCAACTGTATACAGTTTTGCTGAATGTCTAGATATGTGGCTCATATTTTTGGTCTGGTACCCATAAGTGTTGTGTATTTCTGACAAATAAGTGAGATGATGTGAAGATTTAAGTCACTAACTAAAGAGAAGCAACGGAGTCTTGCACTTGTGCTGTTTCAGTCAATACATGTTAGAACAGACGGTGTTGTTGAAGCAACTGTCTCAGCTTATCTACTCAAATATCTCAGATATGTCCCTATTTTAATGGCTTTCACCACCCATTTTGTCAGGCTTAGTCCAGATTCATTGCACTGAGGGGTTCTGAGCATACCTGTCAAGCAGGTTTATTAATCATATTTCTGGTCTGTTCCACAAATTATTTGAATTTCTCTGGTAAATCATTGTAATGATGTGAGGATTTCTGTCAGTAAATGATGACATACATTTCAGTTTCAGACCTCATATCCTTCAGAAAATGTATGCTGAAACAAGCCCTGTTACTTTAGCAACTTTCTACATTTATAACAGCAATATTTAAAATACAACCCTAGTTTTGGCCCATTATCCCCCCATTTTGATATCCTTTGCCCTGATGTCTTGCACTAAGAGGTTGAGAGGTATGGTTCTGAGGTGAACCATATATGTATATGTATATATATATATCTATATATATATATATATATATATATATATATATATATATATATATATATATATATATATATACACATATATATATATATATATATATATATATATACACACACACACACACACACACACACACACACATATATATATATATATATATATATATATATATATATATATATATATATATATATATGTACACACATATATATATATATATATATATATATATATATATATATATATATATATATATATATATATATATATATATATATATATATATATATATATATATATGGGTCTACATCTATTCGCTGACAGCCCATTTCACTGAAACCCATTTGGTCGACAGCTCATTTCATCGACAAACATTCTAGGTGGGGGGCTGCACCCCCCCCAATGTGAGGGGCTGTGCCCCCCACACCCCCCCAACTATATATAACAACTCCACAGTCGCACAACAGTGGGGAGGGGGAAAAACCCAGGTTTTTGCCTTGAATACTTTTGTCAATGAAATGAGCTGTCAACCAAATGGGTTTCAGTGAAATGGGCTGTCAGCGAATAGAAGTAGACCCATAAATATATATAGATGTGATCCATAAAGATGCTGCAGTGTGACCTCGGAGTGAGAATATTAAAGTAGGGCGACATTCAAGTAGATTTTGTTTTTTTGTTTTTTGACATACTTTAACAAAAGCGCTTTTTCGATGAAAGTGCTTTCGTTAAAGTGTGTTCAGTGGTAATGGATTTGGGCTTTTGATCTTTCGATCAAAAGTCCTAGATCCATGTATATATATATATATATATATATATATATATATATATATATATATATATAAAACCTGGGTGATTCCACAGAGCTTTTTCCCTACTGTTGAATGACTCTACTGCATGATATGTTTGAAAAAGCATCTTAAATTCCTACAGCTCAAATGGTGTAGTGGTACATTGCTCTAAGTATAGTGTACAGTGTCCTGGGTTTGAGACTTGGCAGTGCTTATTATTCTGTTGCTAGGCAGAACAGTGACTGATGGAGACAGAGTGATTAAAGCAGATTTAAGTGGCTTTAAACAGGTTTGCATGATGCTAAGCAATGCCAAGATACAGTTAACCGTAGAAATGCTTAGTCCGTTTTGGCTTCACTTAGCATTGCGTGAAGTCGCTTACTCCCACTTACACCCACGCTAATTTCTTTACAAAAATAAAAATGGGTGATAGGAAAGTGGTGAAAAAGGGGCATGCAGAGGGAAAAATGACATGAAAGGTAGCTAGGGATGTGCAGGATGGGTGTAGGGAAGGTCCATAGCTATTAATTTCTTATACAGCAATAGCTGTGCATTTGTAAGGAATCTGGAAGTGAATTTGAACACTCAAACCCCAGAGATAGTGGTGAGGACAACAGAAATCTGTTGTCAAGCCAAATGGACCAGATTACGTGTCCAGTGGACGTGTGTGAAAAGAACAGCTATGTATAAGGAGATTTCTTTGGGGGACAGATGCCCTTTTTTTTTTGTAAAGGTGAGAGTGGAATGGTGGGGAAGGATTGTAGATTGTACATCTGGGGAGGTAGGCTGGGTAGGGAGACAGACAAGACAGCAGGCAAGGGTAGTGTATGATACATGTGGGGGTAAACACCTTGGACGAGGAGGGTGGATGGGAATCAGAGGCCCATGAGCCCCCATATGGATAAGGTGGGACTGACATCCCCACTCGCAGGCAGTCACACTGCACATTCACAGCCCCAATGGTGGCTGTGCTTGGGGCTGGACAGGAGGGGCATCCTGCTCCTCAAGGTGCACCAGGTGGCCCTCCATCTGGTGCAGCTGGCCACCCAACTCAGAGCAGATGACACTGTGCATCATATCCCAGAACTGACAGCGGATGAGGGGCTCATCTCTGTGCCCACGCCCAGGTTGTGCAGGGCTTGCAGAAGATGAAGTTCCAGGGTGGGTCCCAGATGTGCTGGAGCCCAGAGCCATGGCCAGATGGGGCAGGACAACTGCATCTGCTGGGATCAGCCTTCCCAAATGTGCTATGGTGTTGAGGTTTCCCAAGATATATTGGCTAGTCATGAATAAAACATTTCAATATTAGTTTTAACAGCATGCATGGGTGTTCCAATTAACCCAAAACAACAGATGTGAAACTGTTGTATAGCAAACAGAACACATGCATACCTGGAACAACAGCAAGCATTGTAACAGCATGCCAGTAACAATGATGGCAACAGGCCACCAACAATGGTATTTAAACAAGGTATGTTAACATGCAGACAATTAATTATATGAACAATAATGGAACACATGTCCCAGCATTAGGTTTGGTAAAAACATACCCGTAGTATATGAATAATAATTAGTGATGCAGATGAGGGGTGGGGGAGAAATGAAAAGTCCATTAACAACCGCATAGGCTTGTATTTGTCACAACAGTACTGCTTAGTAGTCTAGAGGTTTACCCTCACATTACATCTGCCTATGGCCTACCTATGACATCCCCATATTTGTGAGGTAAGCCATGTAGACAGCCTTCCGTACAATGGTGCACACATGGTGGGAAGCTGTCAGGTTTCTACCAACCTCAGTGCACAAGTTGCCTCACACCTGATTGCATGATCAGTACATTATTACTGTCATACTTAGTGTGGATGACATCTGCCACAGCAGGGGGAATGATGCCTCTCCTATGGGTACAGGATGTTTGGACCCCACCGATTCACCCCAGATGATTTGCCCCCAACTGATTTGACCCCGGATGGTTGGACCCCAGTTAAAAAATGTAATGTAAGTGAAGCCGAAGCACATCAAAGCAAAAATAGAAATGAAAGACTGTCTAAACATTTTTAAAATTGGTTTAGAAAGAATTTATTTTCTATTTATGTGCTTTGACTACACTTACTTTAAACTAAGTGCAAATTGCAACTTTAATTATATAAACAAAAACAGTAAGTGCCAAAAAAGTTTGCTGATTAATCAGGAAGTTCACGGCATTAACTAGCCCGGAGTTTCCGTATAAAGATAACCCCCGGGATTCATGAAGCTTGCGCCATGCGCCAGAGTAGCTTCGGCGATCTAGCACCAAATATGGCCACTGAGCGATTCAGGTAAGAGCTGTTTCCACGTGCACTACCAGCATACGCCAGAGCTGCACAGCTCCTGGCACATGTATGCTAATTACCCCATGTGCAGCAGTGTAGCATGCAAATGAAGGAATATAGGTGATTCATGAAGTGGTGCAGGCGTAGCGTAAGCATGTAGAAATGTAAACCAAAAGAAAACGGTTTACATTTTGTCATACATAAAATTGGAGCCAAGAAAGCAGACCAAACATACGTATTATAATGTTAATATATGCCAATGACTAAATATATAGCCAATGGCATAAAACAACATGCACAACATATAAAAAATAACATTTAATATCATGGCTACACCAACACAAAGTAAAACCACAGTGCATCGGTGCGCAAATGGGATCACAAGGAAAATATATTTAGATGTCATAAAACTGTAATGTAATGCAATTCATGATATCCCCATAATAGTCAATGGCACACATGCTACATCACAACCATGGCACAAGGGTTGCTAAGGGTCTGTGACAGTGTTCCGTGCAGTAACTAGGAATTAGCAGTCAATGCCATGCAAATGAGTCAAGTAATACTGAATCGCAAATGCCCCGCTGGCGTAAGGATGCACCACACGGCATAGTGGTACAACACCGAGGAGTGGCCTGGAGGTAAACATGACATCAAGAGAGGGGCGCACCACCTTAGCTGTAAGCACATTGGATCATTGCTAATCCATGTTGCGTGCTGCTAAGCAAAGCCGCAAGATAGGGGTGTGGAAGTAGCCATAGCTTTTCTTAGCTGAGAGCGCACAAGGTAACCGAAAGTTCATGTGAATGTTGATGAAAACGCACATGAAACCTGGTAAACAGCTGTGCCCGGCGAGCACCACAGCTGATAAAGGAATGATACAGGAAGAAAATAAGGAAATGCTGCAGCATGGTAATTGGAGTACAAATGAGTAATTAACACCTAGAAACTCACAGTGGGCCATAGACAACAGCTAACAAGGCTGCTAGCAGCTACCTGCAGAACAGGAAATGGGAGGTGCTGTACAGCAAAGAAAAGAGAACTGTCACAGCAGAACAAAGCAAACTTGCAGTAGATCAGCTACATAACACATTTCCCAACACAATCCTGGGTTGTGGAAGCACAAAACAAGAAAGCCTGCAGCTGGATGCATGCCTGACAATGGGAGGGGAATCGGGTTGAAAACAGAAGTAAAGGCAATAGATGAATCATGGCAGACAAGCGTAAGTCAACACCAAAGGCCCCACAATAGCAGTACCTACTGTAAAACCAATAATTAAGATACCCTGCAGCTGGAATAGCACAAACACACCCAATTACACCAGCATCATCTATTGCACAATAGTATAAGGTGTGAAAGTCCCACACACACACACTCGTGTATTCCTAGACACTCTGCACCATTGGTGTATACAGATGGGGAACTTTTAATATGTATATGTTAGGGGCCGCCATAGCTTTGATTCACCAGCATGTGTAAAGAGACTGACGGTGGTGTGGAGGATGATGCTGACAACCATCTCAGGCACCGGAGGAGGAGAAGAGTGTTTAGACCCAGGGTAACTTACCAGGGGCTACATGATCTGGAGATAGTAGAACATTACAGGGTGGACAGGGACATCATACAGCAACTTGTTGAGCTGTGCTGGCCATGCCTCAGAGCCAGATGTAACAGAGGGGAACCCATAATGGTGGACATGAAGGTATATGTAAGCTTGAGAATACTAGCCACAGGTACCTTCCAAAGGCCAACTGGGGATATCATGGGGATGTCACAGGCATCAGCATCCAGGGTACTCCACCAGTTCCTGGATGCCATGTTACCACATGCCAATGAGCACATATACTTCCCCTGAACACAGAAGGAGTTGGCCAGCAATATGCATCTCTTCCACCTTGTGGCAGACTACCCGGAGGTACTGGGTGCAATAGATTGCATGCACATACACATCAAGTCAGCACCCGGTGATCAGGGTAGAAGCTACATAAACCGCAAGGGATTCCCCTACATCAACTGCCAGGTCATTTGCAATGCCCAGGGCATTATCATGGATGTGTGTGCTGACAGCCCTGGAAGCTATCATAACTCCCACATCTGGCATGCCTCACAGCTATATCAGGTATTTGCCAGGGGGACATCCCATATGGCCACCTGGTGGGGGATGCTGGCTATGCACTGGAACCATAGATGATGACTCCCATCAGAAATGCACACACAGCCATGCAAGAACGCCATAATGAGGCACACGCAGAAACCAGAATCATCATAGAGAGCGTGTTTGGGATGCTGAAATCACGGTTCCATTGCTTGGACATATCCGGTGGAGCCTTGCAGCACTCTCCAGGAATGTGTACCCACATCTTCATAGTATGTGCCATGCTACACAATATGATCCTGCGGAAACAGCTGCAGCAGGGACAGAATGGTGAAGGCCCTCACAGCCCACCACCATTGCCAAGGGATCCACAGGCACAGGGGGACTCAGACCATGAACATCCTGTGCTAGCCCCAGTAGGAAGGCGGTGGTGTGCCCAGTATGCCCATGCCCTGGCAAAGAGAGAACATATAGCACACACACTGACAGTGTAGGCACTCATGGACTGACACCCTTCTCCACCTGCACACACAGCAAACATGGATGGCACACACACACACATCCACCTGTAAATTGTCATGTATAGGTGGTCTACTGTGTGCCTCCTATATAGGTAGCCCCCAACTATTGTACACACAACCGCCATTGGCACAAGGTAAGTCAATACCTGAACAGTAAATTAAGCTATCAGCATGTGTCCACAGGTTCATAGACACATATGTAGGTACATGCCCAACCGCCGAGGCCACTCATAAGTATAGGCAAAATGTGTCTGCTGTTGCCACCCCATCGATTAACTAAATGTTCCTCTGTGGAGCAGAGCCACTTGGGGGATCCCTGGGGTGTAGCTACTGTTCACCACCCACTCTGCAAGGATTCCCCGGAGTGTTAGTCAGGGATTTTGTATAATGTAAACAGGGATGTAGTTGCAAATAATGGGGAGTATCCCTGACAGGAATCTTCATGGATGTGTACATGTTACATAGTATACCTTAAACACAGCTTGCATATATAAGTAGTTCTCCACAGAATAATAAACATGTGAAACACACAACCACTGAAATGTGCGTTAATCACTCTTGCACTACCAGTGCCTGCTCTGAGAGGTAAGATATCACTGCCAGGATTAGAACACGCAACCATGTACACATTCATCACAATAACATACCACTAAGCTACCTGAGATGTACCGATGGTAGTCGTGTATACTGACAGGATAAAACAAAAAGGTAGGAATGTGTTGAAATAGGACAAACCGGCATGTACCCAATGAAACGTGTATGTTTTATATATATATATATATATATATATATATATATACATCATCATACATATATATGTATATATATATATATATATATATATATATAGAGAGAGAGAGAGAGAGAGAGATATGTCGATATATGGGGATATACATATATATGTAGATGTATAGATAGGTTAACAACTGACTGGGCTGACTGTTTTTGTTCTTGCTCTACATCTGAAGAAGTTTTGATATTTCCCAAACGAAAAGTGCTTAATTTTATTTTGTTTTGGTATTAAAGTGAATAAGAAAGGCTTTTTATATTTATTTCTTTATCGAGCTGAGTGAAGTGTTGGTGCCTGTTCACAGTGTGTTCTTTTCTTCAGTGTTTCGTTTGTCAGTTCAACATCTACATAACCATGTAGGTACATATAAATGGGATACCTACCACATACCGACTGCTTTACATACCGACGCGTGAAATCCCGAGGCTTAAGGTCTGGAAGGACACAGTACCAAAACACCAGATGCGCGAGGCGTAATCTCACGATGTTAATGGACAGTTAGTCAGTGCTTCTGGTGTTGCGGTTCAGGTAGGGTTACTGTGTGTAAGTGTGTTTCTTAGGGCTGTAGTGTGTGTAAGTGTGTGTTCTGTGTGCGGTGTGTGTTCTTGGGGGACTGTAATGTGTGGTTGTGGGTTAGCTTTGTGCATCTGTTTGCGAGACTTAGGGGGTAGAATATTAAAGTAGGGGGTGGTGTGGGGGGTGCAGACACCTACATGGAGGGTGTAAAGGGGCTTGGCCACCTGCTCATATGTAGTGTAGGATGGTTTGTTTGGATGGGTTGGGTAGCAGCATGTCTGTGTGTGTGCGTGTGTTCCATGTTCATGGTACTTTCGCGAGTTCCTGTTGATGTCGGTAATGTGGGGTATGGGAGTCTGGTCCCAGTACCATGTGCATCGGAACACTGTGGTTTCCGGATTCCATAGGTCTCCCATATACAGCGGTTGAAGTGTTCATATATGTGTATAACATGGACCATAGCAATCACACATTCCGCCACTACCAACCTTTACGAACAAAAGATATGGAGAGTATAGGCCTATACACTATTACAAATATGTGCTATGGACATGAGACAATGATAGTGTTACCACCTGTCCCACTGTGCGAGGGACACTCCCTCCTTGGGTGGTTGTGTCCTGACCAAATATATTAAATGTGGCAAATGTCCTGGGATTGCAGGACATGATTATTTCCCATATGTACTGCAATAGTTGCATACAATAGTTATTTCTGTATCTAAAATACCTACATGTTACAGGAAACGGGATAAGCAATTAAACTGCTACAAGAATAAGCTTATATTTAGGCAAGAAAGGAAAGTTCTATCCCTTGTACATACCATGGGTGTGTGTTGGCCTGTAAAATCAGATGTGTGTCCCGAAAAGGTCCCACTATGGCCATATGAAAAGGTGGCAACCCCAGCCAAAGAGGGTCAGTCACCAACACAGCTACTATGACTGCAAATACCTATAACAGAAATACACAGCTATCATGTAGCAACACGTTATTACATTCAGATCTATTACCGAAGGGATTCAAGGACTAACATCACCTGCATGCTATACAGGAACCACATAACAGTGCCTTAATGAATCAGCCTGCAATTACCATTGTATTAGTCCACAAAAGGATAGGTGTTCAAATAGGGAAGGAACCCTCACACACATAGCGATTATGTATAAAAGCAGTTACTACACAAGTGCATCTGCTAAGCAAACCCACCAACATCACACTCACACCCAAACATATTACAATACAAACTGTAATAACATCACAAATCATTCACTCACTGTACAACATGTGCAGAAGCCTTAACATACCTTCTTAGAGACACATTAACATAGCCCTATGTGAAATAGCTGCTGTTATACAATGGAACAGCTGCTGATGTAACAGGATTTGTTTGCACTAATCCCTTTCAAGAGGGTTGTGCATGCACCTGGATGTGTTAGCAGTTAGTGAGTAACAGCACAGTATGCTACACTTGTACACCAAATCAAGGATGTCTGGTGAGCGCACTGTATACCACATAACAGTTCATGCATAGCCATATGGTCTTGAGCTGACCAAACATCTTTGCCAGACTTAAACATCTGCAGAAGTATCAGGTACAAACAAACCCTGCATAAGTAGCACTGTTCCGAAATATAACAGCTGTACTCACATGTAGAACTAAATCGTCTAGCCATTACACACAGTCCACAGGAGTCATGAAGCTAATATATCTCTGTGTGTCTCCATATAGCTGTTGAAATATATCACAAAAACACATCTAGGCCATCTCCCTTGAAAGTAAGGCAAACGGACAATGCCCAAAAGTAGTACTCAGTTATACACCACTGTTGACATGGTATCGTCTAATGGAGTAGCTGCACAGCTGATGTGCATTTAATTAACTACTTTGGAACAGCAATTGGTGGACAGGATACCACATGTTACTGATATGTAACTAGAAAAGGGTGTGTTATCACACATTCAAACCATCCGTATATACCAGCAAAACGTTACAAAGAACATTGAAACACAAACCGAAAAGGATTGAATCAACAGTTAACGACACCTTGGGTTACTAATAAGGTATGCAGAACAGTCAGTATGTCTGTGTATGTAGTACCTTTCTGTAGTATTTAAAGTGCACGCAATCCATATAGTGGAAACAGTTATCTTGTAGTGATGTATTGTTGAGCATAGTAACGCTTGTAGTATTTGTATGTACTGCTGTAGGTCACAAGGCAAACACCGCATACACCACAAGGGATGCTATATAAGGGCTTTGAACAGAAATACTCCTCACCAGCTGATGTCAGTGGCAGGGCTGGTCCAACAAGTATGTGCTATAACAGGGGACAGTATATGTTGATATATTGTAACTTTAGCCATATGTATGGGTGTATTACAGAGAATAACATGTGGTAGGTTGGGCCACTGTGCAATTATGATTTGCACTGTGGGATATTGTGCCAATAACTGTGGCAGATAACTGTTGCTGTGAGCCATTCAGGGGGCACTATGCCCAATGTGAGGCTATTATTGAACATGGTGCATAGTTGGGGAGAAAGTACGATCTGAAGTTCATGTAAAACGCAGCCTGGGATGTTGTCCGGTCCCATGGATGCTGTGATATTGCCTTTAAAGTGTGCAACTTTGAGAGGGATCTGCCAGGAAGTTGTCAATATCAATTGTTTCTGTAATGTTCGTGCCTTTTTGCAGTAACTCAGAGCAGATTTGGTTGTTCACATCGAGATATGTGACATAGCTATAGAATGCTTTGTGGTTGTTGTTGGTATTAGTGGCGTTTTAGTTTTCATAGCTAGCTTTGGAGGATCTTATAAGGGATCTCACCCTCTTACTGAGGCTGGCCAGGGAGCTCCTCCACACATGGTATTGTACTCTCGTTTGTAACAGTGTCTTCCTCCTGTAGTACAATATGTTTATGGCAGGGGACCACCAGATTGGTTTAGTTAATTAGGAGTATAATGCCCTGGTTCTGTTTGGGATAGCACAAGCCATGCACTCATGTAAGTGCTTATAGAGTGCATTTGTGTAGGAGTTAGCAGTTGTAACAGTACTGTCCATCTGCATGGGTGTCATGACGTCCACCATGTCTGTCTTAAGAAGCATGTAGTTGGCCTTGTAGACATATTATACTGTGATTCCCTTAATGGGGGGTTGGTGCGGGATGTGGATATCAACGGTGTTCAGCACGTGGTCTGATTGGACCAACGAGGGGTTGGCTTCAAGTGTGTTGCACCAGTCACTCATGTTGGTAATGTCAAGGTCTAGGATATTGTTGCCCCTGGTGAGTGTGTGGATATGTTGAGACAGGGCATTGGTGTTTATGAATTCCAGAAACTGTTGAGCTAATGTGTTGGTACACAAGTAGTTTTCCCAGTTAATGGTGGGGTAGATTCAGTGAGACTTATGTGATGAGTGTGGTGTTGTGCGAATGTGTACCTTCTCCACATGACAGTCAAGGTCAGGCTTGGTTGGAGAGACCTTTACCTCCAGTTTGGCTAGATGAGTGCATCTCTAACAGGTTGCAGTGTTGGGTGGTAGGCGTAGAGGCTTGCCTGTGTACATGAGGCAATGTGTACATTGTGCAAGAGCTAAATTACTCTAAGCAAGTGAGAAAAGTATGTACAAAACCTGTTCACCCTTACCTCTAGGTAATGAGGAAGATTGAGTGCTACATTAATTATTAGCTTACGTAGTGCTTACAAGTCCTGAACAAGTACTTAGCATGAATAAGCAATCCAGATAGGGTCTTGGATAACATAAACACATGACCCCCTCCCCCCAACAGGTACACAAGCATATATCCATGTACATCACAGGGCCCCTATACCCACAACTGTGCAGGTACAAGCTGCACTCAGTCTGTATGGGACCTGTCCACATCACAGGTTGTATCATACACATATGACAAATCAAGATGCTCTCCACATACACATCATGTAAAACATAGCTCCATGTCAGGTTGTGTACACACTGAATGGTACACACCAACAGGTATCACAACCCACAAAGGGGGAGACACCACTGATAATGGGAAGTACTTTACTACTACCCTGCTGAGTCTGGTCTGGAAGGCCATGAACCTTGATCAATTAAGTGATGTCAGTAGTACAGATGTAGATGACAGTATGGTTGATGTCACACTGCATATCATAACCTTGCCAGATCATAGGACATTATCACCCTTACTGTGTACCACCTACACTTGGTATACTAGATGTGCATTCCTATGTCACAGGAGTGTTTTGCAAAAGGACTGCTGGCAAAACCAACACTAGAAAAGGTGTCTGAATAATACATGATCATCACACCAGTGGCAGCTGCAGTATATCAGGGTTAATGAATTTTATTCCCCCTCATTGTAGTCCATACCTCACAGACAAACAGAAAGCATCTGCCTATTGAAGTATGCGAATGACTATGACCTAGGAGCAATAGCTGACTCAGGAGTGTTGTGGACAACATACAGAAGGGGCTTTGTGGGTGAGGTGTGTGTGACATATGGCCACAATCTGGCTACATATTGCATTGTCATCCCTATTTTAATAACCCCATACCCATGAACTACCACCTAGGCAGCGGTCAACATAATGGACACTTGAGTGTGAGGGATGCATCTGGGCAGTTGTCTTTCCTGTGATAGCTACATCACCACACCTGTCAGGTAGTCATATGTGGCAACCCTAATAATGATAGGGAGCCATTCATGAATATAGAGATCATTGCCCAGCCATACACAACACTCAAATGACCCATATCAGATCACATATTTCCTTTAAGGGGTATTGGCCATGTGCAGATGGCCTACAGCAGCCTTCCCATTCCCCATCTCTACTATGTAGCATGATGCATGCCCTGAATAAATCCATGTCCAACCCAGTGATGTTGGACATGCTACACGTACTCATCCTGATCTCAAACACATACTTCATGGACATCCACCTACCACATGCTGAACAGATCCTTGTCCCATACACTTGACATAGTCCTGCCATACTATGCATTCCTGTCCATCAAAGCTGCACATCACTCCCCTCTCAGACATGGTGTGATGACCGCATGGTAATGCATGGTATATGTATCATTAACCCTGTGGATCAGTAATGTGACACTGCTCCACCTGGCCCCACAGACCCACCTGTCAGCTACTGCCAGGTAAACTTTCATCCTAGATTCATACATGGCCCATGGCATATAGCCCACTAGCTGACTTTGACTGTACAGGCTATAGTTGATATCCATCCCGGCAAATACCATCTGGCTAGCCAGTGTCCCATGTGTATCACATGTGCAACACAGGTGATACATGGCAGGATGTTGAATCGCTATACAGTGCCATGTAGATGTATATGGCAGACACATACATGTAAAACCTTATGTGATCATGTCTTCAGGGTCACAGGTCATGTCTGTTAAGGCAGTGCAAGTCCTTATATGTGACATATGCACTGCATCAAGGTTGACTGCATTATTGTGGACACATCCAGCCATGTGCTGATAGAAAGGAACACCAGTACGGGCAAACAGACATGCCCACATCAAGACAGCAACCACATGGAGTATGAGCAATGTAATCAGGTGACACACACACATATATGATGATAATATCCACTCAACATTGAGTGTCATATGTGTGTGACACAAACACGTCAGTGTCATGTAGGTTTGCAAATACAACTATTTAAACTTAATTAATGCAATACATATGTATGTTCAGTTGTAGCTCTGTATGTCTCTGTGAGTTACTTTGACATGTCTCCATCATTATGTCTTCCAGATATGATTTGTGCAAGGCTACCCCCTTTTACCCGCTTGGAGGATGAGGCCCTCATCCCATACCTACTCGACAATCATGATATCCTGTTCAGCCATGTGCCACAGGATGCACAGCAGCGGGATGCCCTGTGGATGGAACTTTGCAGGATTGTTAATGATGTGGCTAGTCACAACCTCACATACCAGCAGGTGTGCAGACACTGTACAGACCTCATTAGATGGGTGAAACAGCATGCGAATGCAATCGCCAGGGAACAAGGTGCAACAGGTGGTGGACCCCCAACCCAGCCACCACTCACATGTAGAGAGGAGCTACAGGCCAACCTGGACACACCTGCAGAACCACATCCACAAGCCTTAGCCGATATTGTGGAGGTGGGTGTCTCTCAACCACTGAGCCTGGAGTTGCCTGGTAAGTCAATACTGCACCTATAACAACTATATTCCATATAGTTGCATGTGTCACTGTACAATATGCAATGTAACATCATACACAAGGCATGTAAACACCCATGCTGCATACTATAGTATGCTAGTCTGTGTATGCACACATGTGCATACACCATAGTATTGTCTAATGTACTGGTGTATGTGTTATGCACATTTCACTCTGTAGCCTTTATACAGTGGTGGATTATGCTCATACTGCTATGTTACTCTTATGTAGGTACCTCTGGCGTTCCGCTGCGACAGCAGCCCATTGCAGGTGAAAGTGTTATTATTTATCAGGAACCGTAATGCATAAATATATCTGCCATGTGGCCAGTTACAACATGTACACATAATGTATGGTCCTGTCACAATATACAGGTCAGACCTGCAATGCATCACAATGACTACCCATGTGCAACACTTGCAAACTATGTGAATCATCTCACCGGCATGAATCCTCACAAACTGTCATTGCCAGATGTGTTGACAGCTGTGCATACAATGGTGGAGGTGCTGTTCACTTTAGAGAAGTACTACAGATCTGATCTACACATGTGGTGAATACAAATAGTACTACACAGTGGGCTGGAGTATGGCCAGCACACAGGTTTCACCGATGTGGATCATAGCCCTGCTATGAATGTCACACAATGTGATGTGCTATCTTGACATGTCCATGACATTTATTGGCCTGGCGGCTACACTGCCTACCTAACCTGAAAACATATGCCACATACCACCCTTTATCTGCACAACCCTGTTGTCACTGGAGCATATATATCATATGGGACAACACGGACATGTGAAATAGATGCCCATCACAATAATTTGGACAACACATGTACACACATGGCCATGGAGGATGGCCAGATACATGGAGCAACACACACAGTAGACATGTTGTGCTTCTGTGTACACCCTGTCGTACAATGGCTGCACATGGTTCAACCATGGCTTTTGTATAATGGTCATATTGTAGATGTAGAACACTAGACATCCTACAGGCCTGTGCACATCTTGTGTAGGCATAACATCAATCCACCACATAAGATGTGTTGAACATCTTGGTGTTGCGACATGACAGCAGTCATCTGTACAGTATCCACATCAGGTCACAGATACAGTACATTCCCGTTGCTGGTGTTGGACATAAATGTCATACTACCTCCTTGTGTGTGTGTGTTTGTGTGTGTGTGTGTGTGTGTGTGTGTGTGTGTGTGTGTGTGTGTGTGTGTGTGAGTGTGTGTGTGTGGTACACATATGTCATGTGGAACATGGTGTACCGACATGTTCACCATGTCTGGCCATAGTTGCCAGGCTGCAGCAATATGGTTGCAGATGTGCAGGGGTGTCATCTGTATACCCATCAGTGACCTGTGTCACAACTTCCACATCATGGTTTATTGTGTATACACCTCAGTGACATGGGTCACATTCCACAGTATATATATATTGTATCTGAACACAGTCATGGCTATGAACCCTGTCTGCAACTCACACTGTATAGCACTAGAGACTCCTCATGATTCCCTGCAATTGCCATGCACATCAACTAAATGTGCAGTATATCTCTAGGGCAGACAGACAACACTGAATTGGTACACCATTGCCCCACTGTATATTTGACAGGACACCATTGTGTTAAACATGTATGCATGTCATTGCAAATGTCAGCAGATCACATGTCATACTACATGTGATTATCAAGGTCATATGCCACACATCAGGCAGGTGTACTGTTAACCTGTGCTGGTCCACATGATGTAACACAGGGACGTATGCTAACTACAACTATGATTGTGTAATTTGCATGCCGTCTGCTATGACACATGCATGCTGTTGTGTGCAACCTAGGGATGTATGATAACTACCACTATTATTGTCTGCACTGCATGCCGTCTGCCGTATCACAAGCGTGTTGCATGCCTTCTGTCATATCACATGCGTTTGTGTCTGTGTGTGTGTCTATTGTATAGATTGTAATGTACAGTTCTTGTCTGCTCTCACAGGTGATGTAGGTGCATTGCCCTCCTGCAGTACATCTGATGTTAGTGTCCCCACAGACTCTAGCAGTGATTATGACCATATGATTGAGACACAGACAGAGTTGTCAGGGGCTGAAACTGTGCCATTAGTTGCCATTCCATCTATATCCACCTCATCCTCGCACACAGATCCCATATCTGCACATACCCCATCACCAGTGGCCATAGAGGAAGGACAGTTGGCACGTGGTAGCTTGGAACAGGAAAGTGTGGGGGCTATGGAAGGTGTGCCTGCACACCATGGTGTCAGCCAAATGACTGGTGGTGCCCCACACAGGCACGTGGCCAGTGCTGCTCGTAGGAGGACCTCTGGCCAACATGTTCCTGCATGACAGAGCGCAGCAGCTGGTGTCACCAGACGCATGTTTCAAGCTGTAATGGAGGCACAGGCATGTGCTGAATGGTGCAACAGAGAAGATCAGAGGCTACAGAGGGCTGCTGTCCATTCTTTAAACAACAACATCCAGGCAATGGTAAATGCTCAACAGCAGATTGCTGATGCTTTGGATATTCAGTTGGGTGACATGGTTGGTGCCTTTGACTGTGGCATGACAATCCGTGAGTGTGAGCTGTCTGTGTAGGAACATCTGGTAGGAGTGAGGCGTCAGGCAGATGGACGTAGGCCTGCTACATCACCTGTGTCAGGTCTATGTGTACTAGCTACCTCACATGCCCGCTCCCATAGTGGCGGTAGCAGCAGCAGTGCATCTGGTGCTGTGCTGTCCACACCATGACACAGCAGGCCATGTGCACATGGCCCGGGACGGTCCTAACAGGGACATGGTTCCAGTGGACAAGTGACATCAGAAAGTACCCAATCTGCTCCTCTGTCTGGTAGTGCCCGTGCAACCCCTGGCAGGCACAGGTCACATGTCCGTGGCCGGACACTGTGAACTGTAAAACCTCACCTGTACAGTCTGCAGCTGTCAATAATACCCCTGTGTAGGCCAGACACATGGAAGAACAGTGTGCGTACATACACGCACACACTGGAAACATATGTAGGGCACCACAACACACACATGCATAAATTCCACACACACCCAATTAGAACAAAAGCCCAAATCCACACATGATGTCATCCAATGGTGCCGCCTAGGCCTTTGGCAAACATTAACACCCTGTGCATATGATGATGCCTGTGCCACATCCCTGACATCCACAACATTGGTGCAGGGACATGCTCATATGGTCTGATGCACAGGGTAAACATACTAGGCGACTGTTGACAGGCAGCAGATATACCATGTAGTACAGGTGTACAATACTGTTAACAGTATGTGTCTTGTGTAACAACAGTGCAGTCTAGGCCTCCAGCAAACATTAATACCCTGTGCATATGATGATGCCTGTGCCGCATCCCTGACATCCACACCATCAGTGCAGGGACATGCTCATATGGTCTGATGCACAGGGTAAACAGACTAGGATGATACGTGTAGTTTACAAATGTTGAGACTGCTGACAGGCAGCAGATATACCAAGTAGTACATGTGTACAATACTGTTAACAGTATGTGTCTTGTGTAACAACAGTAACTTCATGTTGGTCATGATGTTCTGCTGTCCTTCTTCAGGTCTAATTGCACGTGCCGGTGGATGTCAGTGTTTGCAGTTAGTGTCCCATATGTCAATGTGGACTACTCACAGGTATGTATGAATATACCAGCATGCACTGTGTAGCTGCCACATACCAGTGAGAATGTCCCATGTTGCAAACACGTCTACCATTCCAAGAGCATGATAGCTGGGTATTAAGCTACTGTGGCCACAGATATGACATCCATAAAGGGTGACATCACAGGTAGAGTTACATGGAGTGGTTAGGTAAGAGAGTGGTCTAGCTTATTACAAGGGTAGAGGCCAGTGGGAAGTGTGATGCCTCATTTGGAATCAGTAATATACGTTCCAATGACAGGATGTCAACACACAACAGCACCCACACTTTCAGGTATTGACACACAATGTATTCAATGACACAGTAACACACCCACACATTCACGGCTTCACCGACACAGTAACACACACTCGCACACAGTTCCTACTGGTAGGATGGGGACCCCTGCTTATGTGCAAATCATCATTACAGTACTGTGCACCTACATGACATGCCACAGAGAATACACATGTACAGATAGTCAATACGGCCTAAGATCCGGGACATCAACACGGATAGTAAAATGTATCACCTGGGTGGTGGGAGGGGTCTTATCAGTTCAGTATGGTAACATACATCCTCACCCCAGGGACCAGTCAGCCCTACATACACACACTGTGGCATTTAGTAATTAATACACCTATGTCATGCACATACAGATACCTCACATGTGTGAGATACACGCCCCTGCCTATGTTCTGCTTTCTACATTGAAGTCTGTACAGATGTGTACACTAATGTACAGGAGAGTGAGTACCAATTGAGATGTATTCCCCACAATATGTGACATATATGGACACACATGCAACCACGCATGCCAGTACTGTGAATCTCAGACCTGCCTAGCTCATGTTATGTATGTCAGACGTACAGCAGTATTGCACGAGTTACAAATTGTACTAATGCTTCCTGTGGCAACAGTGTTGATATATGCACTAGGGATGTTATATCTATTAACAGGTGTCAAGTGATTTACCTTGGCTGTCACCCTGACTGCTGTCTAAGTTGTGTGTTATGTCCTTCAATTAACAAAACCATTGCTTACCGGTTAAACAGGGCATTGTAGGACCACTTGTGACACACCTGTGAGCTGTCCACAGCAAACATCCATCTGCAAAGATGCCCCACCACTCAGTTATTTCCACACATCTGTCCATACCTGTGGTACATCTTTCTGTACATTCAGCATATCACCATATACAGTTGGCAATGTTGAGGCTGCATTGCAACTGCATGATGTACTAGGATAGATGCTATCTGCATACATCAGCAACTACACACACATGTTATCTGAACACACAACACTATGTGTACAGGTGTGTAGGTCCTACAGTCCTGACATTTGGTCAAGTTTGTAGGCATTGCAATTAAGTGGATATGTGTAATGACATACATGACACATGGACTGTTGTATGATATGATGGGTGACCAGTACAGAGGGAATGTTACCTCTGTCAACATTGATATCACACATTATGTACTGTTAGCATTCAGCAGCCATGGACCTACATTCCATGTGCATGTGTGTAATGGCTGTACCCACCTGTTTGCACAAAGGACTACAACAGCTATGCTATTTGCAGGTATGTTATGCGTGTGGCATGTACATACCCAGGGCAGGTACATGTATGTCATATCCATACATGAGGGTGTGTACTGATGTACAGCAACAGTCATCTGCTAATGGCAGAAAGTACCAAGGGTCCCTGGTATGTGTACAGCTGACCTGGTCACAGACAGTGGTATCATTGTATTGCATTGCACATGATGCAACTGTGTCAATACATGTGTACTCTCTACAGTTGATGTAGAGCTTAGTACAGTATACAGGTCAAGGGTCACATGGTGGTGTACTCTTCTATGTCATACAACATGTATGGTTGCATGTTGGTGGTTCGAGGGCATGGTGGTGTCTGAAGTTTACATCCTAGAATGCAATGTGTGACACTGTGTCCTGCACATGGCTCATCTGTGATGCATTTCATGGGGGGACCGGTCAGTACATGTGAGTGGCCTTTATGTATGTGGGTACACCACCTGGAGCAGTCCGTACCTGTGTTTTGGCCCACATGTCTGGTTCTGAGGTATATGGTGGTAGTGCTAGGTTCTGAGGTATATGGTGGTAGCGCTATTGTGCACTACAGAGCCATCAGCCAGGTGTTCCTCACTGCACAAATGTCAGTACTCCCCATAGTTGGATCTACAGTGACCAGCTGTGAATTTGGACGCTACACATCTAGCACTGGTTAGCATAAGAAAACAATACAGGTGTCCTGTAGGTGTATGGGAGTTAACCTGTGTTTAGAACATTTGCATTGGAATGGCACTGTGTTGGCGGATGCGACTTCGTTAACATCCACACTCACTTGTATCATGGATGCATGTGATATGTGACAAAGGCCTGCCTGCTGTCAGCCATGTCATCCCAGAATGACAGCTGATGTTGTGTAAAAGACCGGTGTCAAATATATGTAGAGCAGCGCTCCTGCTAACAATGACAACTACTAATACCAGAGCCCATTACAATGTGTTCTTTACATCTACCTGTAATAGCATGGCCACTGTGGCCCTTCGTATTTAGCATCAGATTGCATCTCAGTCAGCCCTGTGCTACTAGGAGTTTAAGCATGCCCAGTATATCCTTGTGTAGATGGACACATAGTAGTGCATTCCGACCAGCCCTGTGCTACTGTGTGAGCATGCCCCCTGTGCTACTAAGTGTATGAGCATGCCCAGTATATCCTTGTGTAGATGGACACATAGTGCATTCTGAACAGCCTTGTGCTTCTAATTGTGTGAGCATGCCCAGTGACACCTTGTGTCGGTTATGTGCCTCTGTGTATGGGCATGGCCATTGTAACCCTGTATAGTGGTAGTAGTCATCCATTCCACAGATGGCCATACTCCAGGTCAGGATGGATTCCTACTTTAAACACACAGGTACACAGGTATGTACATCTTAACTGCCAGCTTCCCTGTTGATGTCCGCATTCCCAGACGGTCATAATGACAGTCTTGACATGTGTAGTCTGTGTGGCATGATTCGTAAGTATGTACTATTGTAATAGTAATCTGTAAATAGGCAGGGGTTCCGTACCCGCCACTGGCGTGTGTATGTCTGTCCCTGTTTGCCAGTGGACTCTAAATTGCTTTTTGACTGCCCACAATCCATACATTTCTTATACCCACCGTTAGCAAGTCCAATGATGTCACCCATCTACAAATACACCTCTGGGAATGCTGTGTCCCAGTAATCTCGGTAGCGCTTTCTGTAACTGTGTAATGCTGTCGTGTAATAAGGTAGTTAGGTCAGTGTTCTAGTCCCACACTTGCCGTGTGTGTGTGTCCCCATTTGCTGAGGACTGAGTAATACTTTTATACTGCTCATACGCCATACATTTCTTATACCCACCGTTAGCAAGGCCGATGATGTCACCCATCTACAAATACACCTCTGGGAGTGCTGGGTCCCAGTAATCTCGGTAGCGTGTTCTGTAACTGCATAATGCTATAGTGTAATAAAGTAGTTAGGTCGGTGTTCTAGTCCCACACTTGCCGTGTGTGTGTGTGTCCCTGTTTGCCTGAGGACTGAGTAATGCTTTTATACTGCTCACACTCCATACATTTCTTATACCCACCATTAGCAAGGCCGATGATGTCACCCATCTACAAAAACACCTCTGGGAGTGTTGTGTCCCAGTAATCTCGGTAGTGTGTTCTGTAACTGCGTAATGCTGTAGTGTAGTAAAGCAGTTAGTTCGGTGTTCTAATCCCAGACATGCCAACTGTGTGTGTGTGTGTGTGTGTGTGTGTGTGCGTGTGTGTGTGTGTGTGTGTGTGTGTGTCTGCCTGCGTGAGACAAGTACAATGCTTTGTAGTATTAGCCATAGCTTGTGCCCTGAATGCATGTTGCTGCAGTGTGATACGGTACGGGTTTGTATACAGGACATGGCAAGTGTGTGTCTGTCTGTCAGAGCCTGTGCAGAGGTGGCCTTGTTTGTCTTACCTTTGGACATGTTTGGGAGCAGGTTTTGTAGTTTTCCTATGGCAAGCCATACCCATACATCTGGTAAAAGGGCTGGTGAACTAAGTATGCAGCCCTACTAGTACCTGGTATATGCCCCGCACCCATGTGTCATGCACATCCAACCATGCCTAGGATATCCCACTATGTTGCTAGTAACATGCACATTGAGGACAGAAATGGTGTGACTGCAGTGGCCTGCAGAAGACATGGCACCCTGTACAGCGGTACAATAGGCACATATATGATGACATTCTGCCTTCACTTTGTTCCACACTGAATGGCTGCAACATATCTGGTGCCATCATATGTGATCCACTAAGGCCAGACAATGGTTTACACATGTGCCCTGTATGGACCCATGCCACTGACACCACGGAATACCTGTCCATTCTATCCATGCAGGTGCAGGGCCGACCTGCTCACTATAAGCAGGTTTCACCACACCAGGCGAGTATTGGCATATCGGGGTATAACAGGCTGTGTACACTATATGTGTCTGCCAAACCAGGTACACCTGTACATGTCACTGTACAGTATTGTGGAACATGCACATCCCAAGCAATGTCCATGTGAAGGACTATCAAACACAGACATGGCATGCATTGCAAAGCTATGGGTCTACACATTGGTAACCAGGATGTCAGGCCAGATAATGCAGTACCCATCTGTGTGGATCTTTGCAGAAACTACACCCCTGTACTGCACACCATTGTCGGGTGATGCAATGGTAAGTATTACCCCTCACCCAGCCTTGTACAGCCATCTTGCACAGCCAAACACTACACACCCATGGAGCAATGCATACCTGCATGACAGTATTGGCATCCTGTGTCTGTGTGTGAGTTGTGATGCTCCCAACCACAGTCACTCCCAGTATAAACCTCATTGGCATACCAACAGTTGTCAAGCACTTTCACATGCCCTAGCCCATAGAACCTCCAGATATCCCCTGTGGTGCATGTGGTCCTGTGCATTACTGTGGTGTGGCAAACTAAGTAGTTACATTGTGTACTTGCCGCCCTGGCAAAGGTGTCAATGTGTGCCCATTAGAGGGTGGTTGTGGTGACAGTGGCATCCGTTCATGTGGACTGATGTGTGCCACACCTAATGTATGTCTATTATATCTGTTGCAGAGGGCACTCACTCACCTACACACATGTTCTTACAGCACAGCAACATGTCGTCTCTGTGGCACATGTAGTAACATCATGCACATGTAATAATAATGAGTAGTTACGGGTTTGCCCCTGTACTATTTAATGTGTGGCAGATGATGCTTATGGTTAAGTCTCCAAGCCCTTCCCTGGTGTTCATTGCCTGTCCCGCACACACACTCTCTAGTGGATGTGAAGGTGTACACCTGCACAGCAGCAGCATGTGTATTGTAACAGATGGAAATGGTCAGGTGATGGCCTCTGCACCTATTGCTGTCCTCCTCTAGCTGATTGCATGTGGTACAGCTGTGATGGTGTTCCCATAGCCATCCGCATGATAAACGCAGTACACTATCTAGGAAAACATGTTATTATCTGGCCATGACAGTCACTGTGAGTGGTACCTATATGTGGTGTTCTGATACAGCATCGCAGATGATATCTGGATGTACCTCAATCATTTTCCACAGTGGGAAATAGCCTAATGACAAGAGGGTGATGTGTCACACAACTACAGCATGTAAGTGTAGCTATGCTGCATTGAGACTACTGCCTGTTTAACATGTGCGTGGTAATGGCTATTCTGCATGTGATAATACAGACATGACAGTACTCTGTTCATGAGGGATCCCCATCTGTAGGGCCATCTGTGAACTGGTGAGTGTGTGCAACTATTTGTTTCCTGTGTTACACACTGAACACACTTCTGTGCACAGCAGAAGCATGGTGTGAGGATTGCAGATAGTACATAATGGTAGGGATGTGTTACTGCCATCGCATCCTTGACTAGACATGTGTCACATGAGACAGTGGTATGACTGACACTGTGTGGGATTCCCAGTAACAAGCCAATGATGGGCAACTGTTCATAGCTATGGTCACACGTCTACTACACATTGTGCAGTTGGCATGTGGTATATATGCATGTGTTGTGCTCCCTCTGCAAATGTATACCACCTGTTGTGTTGGGTTGCTGGCGATATCTATGCATACTGTCGTAGGTAATCCTGTATGCTGTTATCTATCACTAAGCCATATGTGGGTTTAAAATGCAACACCATAGGCTGAATGGGTTGGTAGGTCCCGGCAGATCCTCCTGTCCAACCTCAGCAGACCATGGCATCAGGTACTAGCACATCTGGGGCCCAGCCATTAAGATCAACCTCTGTTGGCTCTGCACCACCTTCTGGTGGTACCACCACTGAGGATGGAGCATATCCCCCTTGGGAGAGGTGCCAGACAGGTACATATCTGATATTGTGCGGTCCCAGACGTGTTGCGTTGTTGGCACCCTACGGGGTTACGAAGCCAGATACGCCAGTTCAAGGGTGGAGTGTCACATTTACAGGTTGATGCTGCCGCTCCTGGACAGTCCTCAGCCCTGTCTCCTTTGCAGCTGTGTAGTTGCAGTGGCAGTTGCTCATGGCTGGGTCCTCCGTCCCACTGTTCCAATTGGCTTTTAAATGCTGAAGACACATCCCCATCCAGTGTGTATCCCCCCATATGTGTTATATACCAACCCTGTATGCTGTCATTTCTGTGCTCCTATCTATCCTCCACGGCCATATCTACACTCCTTCCCCAACATCTGACCCTCATCTATGGACACATAAGGCCATTCGGCTGCTAGGACACCATTTGCCCTATATATAGCTGTCCATTACACACACGTGCCCACTGGACACATGACACCCTTGTAATATGCATCATAACATACTACTGTTATCCTCACCACTGTCCCTCAGGTGCACGGTCCTGGTATGCACATCACTCCTACATGGTCCAGGTACATGTGAGGAGGATGACCCCATTGTACACAAAACACTACCGGTGCCTCTATGGTTAGCCCATTTACCTTTATCATGATGATGGTGTTGCACACAGCACATTGCAGGAGTACTGTTCACACATGATGATTGGACAGGTACTGTTGTGTTAATGTACATTACATGCACAGAGTGATGTATATGGCCAATGTAGAACTATTTGCGTGTATGACTGACACATGTCTGTCTGAGGGAGTCTTGTGGTCACATAGAGCAACACCACTACATAATACAGGCATCGCTGGTGTTTCCTGTCTCATTCGTTTGTAATGGTCTGTTGCCACATGGTATTTCCCTGATACATCTCTATATATGTATGTACCTATATGCTGGACATAAACACTCACATGTACATCTACATGATGGGATACATTCCTATACTGTTTAATGACTGCACTGTATGATATCCTCTGGTTACAGCCTCTTACGCTCGATTAGCCTCTACATTGCTTAACCAATGCAATACTCGCATACTGGTAGCCAAACACGCTTACACCCGCTCGATCCTGCACTTGCTAATGCACCGGCATTGGAGCTTCCATCTGTCCCTCACACCCCTGGGTGTGAGCCGAGGACCACAATATTACCTTGTGATGCCAATTACATCGGACTACATGACTACAGTATCGGGATTGGCTGCCCATTAGGTGACAACATCGCTTTCGACTGTACAGAATCAGTGGCATGTCCAGTGACACAATCATATTTGTGTGTACCTCATACAATGTGCTCCCACCTTGTGATGCCTATTACATCAGAATACATGAATACAGTATTGGGAATGGCTGCCTATTAGGAGATGGCATGGTGTTCAACTGTATGGAATCAGCAGCCTGTCCGGTGAATCATTCATATTTGTGTGTTCCTCTTAGACATACTTTGTGATGCCTATCACATCGGACTACATGACTACAGTCATAGCTGGCCTTAGGCATAGGCCAACTAAGCGGCTGCCTAGGGTGCTGCTTTAGTGGGGGCACTTTACTAGTATTTATATGGTGTAGGTAGACCAGGATGGGGGCACTAGGTGGTGTGGTGGGGTGTGCTGTTGTGCCCCCTGCCTAGGGCACCAGTTGACCTAAGGCCACTCCTGACTACAGTATTGGAAATGCCTCCCCATTAGGCAATGGCATGGCATTCGACTGTACGGAATCAACGGCATGTCCGGTGAATCATTCATAATTGTGTGTTCCTCTTACAATCTGCTCCCACCTTGTAATGCCTATCACATCGGACTACATGACTGCAGTATGGGGAATGACTGCCCATTAGGCGACGGCATGGCGTTTGACTGTACGGAATCAGCGGCCTGTCCAGTGAATTAATCATATCTGTGTGTTCCGCATACACTCTGCTCCCATCTGGCAGATACATGGGAACCGAGACCCTGCATTACAAACAAGTAGTTGGTTTGTGGTAGACACATCCGTCGGACGGGTCATGTACCGCATACCTATTATAGGTTTGCCACCTTCTCAATTGGTCAAGGTAGGACTTTAGGGTTACCACCTGTCCCACTTTGCAAGGGAACACTACGAAAATAATCAAGACATAGCACATGTCCAGATTACAGGACATTATTATATTCTACGTTTCATTAATAATTGCATACAACAGTTATTTTATATATGACACTTTTATATGTTATGTGAAGTAGCATAA
>NC_056733.1:1715016161-1715046161 GCF_019279795.1 Protopterus annectens
TATGTGCAGATATGGCCACACCTATCTAGCAGCCCGAATATGGCTGGTTTTGGTGGACGTTCAGGAAGGGGGGGTGGTGTGCTGTGAAGGGGATGATGGGTATTCAATTATGTATCCAGGTGTGTTGAGGTTGGATGTCTCAGTTCAGGCCAGGCCATTATGTGGGTATGTGCCGGTAATGTTTTTGTACATGTGTATTGCACATTTTAATGTTCACTTGTTTGTGGGATTGTATGGCGGATGTGTATATTTGTTCTTTGGTTATCTTCCTGAGTCACCCACTGCTCCCTTGTAGACCTCCAGTTCACCTGTTGTGCATCCAACACAGTCTCCCCTTGGCAAATTATTACATTACCTGTCACCTCCCACCCCCATATTCCACAGACACCATTCATCCCTTCTCTATTTGATGGCCCATGGCACAGTCAACAGAACACATTGTGTACACTACATATCTCTTGGACCAATATGGTTGTGAGGTCTACACTAGCATTTCAGATCATCCACATGCTGTACTTCACACACATAGGTACACGCAAATACTTATCTTTCATGACATGGTAGGTAGACCCAGGTAATACCCATTCATCTATGGGCTGTCCTGACAAGGACGACTTGGACCGTGAATGGGCAGATATTGGGCGAATTGCTCTGACCATTGGTAGGGTTGTCACTTTTCATATGACCTGGATGGGACATTTTCGGGACATACATCTGAGTTTACAGGCCAACACATACCCACGGTCATTACAAAGGATAGTATTTTAGTTTTATGCCTACATATAAGCTTTTATTGTTATAGCAGTGTAGTTGCTTATTCTGTTTCATTTACTTGTTTATTCTGTTTCTTGTAACATATAGGTATTTTATATACGGACATACGTATTGTATGGGACTATTACATAACATATGGGACATAATTATGTCCTACTATCGCAGGACATTTCACATTTATTATGGTTTTGGTATGGACACACCTGCCTAGAGGGGGACTGTCCCTCACAATGTAGGACAGGTGGTAACCCAAACCATTGGACTAGGCTTAGCAATTGGCGGCGCGCTAACACGATGCATTTCACTTCCACTTGGTATAACTAGCGACACTACAATGGAATATGGGCACGGGGTTTTAATTTTAAATATCATTTGTTCGAGGGATGGAGACTCAGTATTCAGCTACGTGCCTTTGTGTTCACTTCTTGTTGTGGTGTTCACAATGATGTCTTGTATGCTTTGCATACATTTCAGTATCCACGGACAATGACAGGAGTGTTTACTGTTAGAGACAGGCTGTACTAGTCAGCATTTTAGGTTGCGCGTATGCAGCAGACATGTTCACGCCTCCATGCAGCACTTGGACATGTCCCCTACACTTGTACACGTTTCCTATGCACGTGGCCATTAAGGCAGCGTGCCTTCATTAATATGCATGTGGTGCTGCTGCGCCATCTCTAGGCCGCACGGTCGGCACAAGGCTAACACCGTCCTTCCGCTGAGCTTCATAAATCCTGGGGAACATCATTACTACATAAAAATAAAGAAAATTAGTGATAAAACAACAAGTAAGGATTAAAAATAAATTATATTTAAAAATGAAAACATAATGGGCAGTCCTTTTGACAGATGTTTGCTTTGATGTTCTGTTTGTTTCCCTGCTGAAGTTAATGTGCTGCGGGTGTAAGCTGTAGAGGCATGGAGCATTGTGATAGTGAAATGGATGTTTGGCCCTAGAATTGCACTTCTAAGCTTTGAACTACTTGTTGATACTTTCTACAAATAAATTCCTGAGTCCTTAAAAACAGTGTTTTGCTTAGGAATGTTTGTGCACTGTGGATGGATTAGACTGTATTGTGTGTATGTTTGTCTTTGCACTCTGCAATCAAGTCAAGTCATCTGCAGCACTACACACTATCAATGTTGCTGGAAATCAAGAGTGTTTGCATTTACTCATACATCCATATTCACTTTCCTGAGGTTCTGATGTGCTTTGATGATAGACGGTGGGAAATGGTGAAAATTGCATGTTGCTGCTTGAGCTTTGGTGGTAGTATCAATGTTCAAGATGAAGAAGGCATATTAACCTGAATAAAAATGTATTTCATTTAATTTTAAAGAAATTATTTATAGTAGATAATAGATTAGTTAACTGTCTACATATCAACATAATATAAAACAAAAAAATATATATTTAATTGATGGAAAATATATGTTATAAAGGAACTCTCTCTCTCTTTCAGCTTTTCCCAGTTAGGGGTCGCCACAGCAGATCACCTTGTCCACTCATGATTGGCAGTGGAGTTTTACGGTGTTGAATTGCCAGTCCAGTGGCCAACCTTCCATGGAAGGCACACACACACACACACACACACACACACACACACACACACACACACACACACACACACACACACACACACACACACGCACATGCACACTAATGCCTAGGGCAAATTTCTAGCATATCCAATCCACTTGCAGCATGTCCTTGGGGATGTAGAAGAAATCGGAGCACCCAGAGGAAACCCACACAACCACAGGGAGGAAAGGCAGACTCTGCACAGAAGACACCCCAGTTGAAGATTGAACCTGCGAGCCTGTTGCTGTGAGGTGACAACGCTAACTGCTGCACCATCGCGGCTGTCCTAAAGTATGTTAAAAAGTAATAGTAGTCATAATATGGTAAAACATAACACTAGTTATTATATGTTAAAGATTTAAATGTTATATTTATACTAACTAATGTAATAATTAAATAAAATAAAAATATTAATAAAAAATATATTTACAATGAAAAATTAACAGTGTTATTATTGAATAATTGATTAATTAATAACTTAATGATAAAGTACTTAAAAGAATATATTTGAGGTCAAATAGTCTGGGGTCAAATAGTCCAGGGTCGAACTGCCCACTAAAAAAACACATATACATTACATAAAAATTTATTCATGAAATTGTATAGAAATGCATTGGGGTCGAACCATCTGGGGGTGAACAGTCCGGGGTCGAATAGTCCTGCTTCCTCTACTATCATTCAGTTTGCAGTAATTCTTCTTGCACCAGTCAGTAATTGGGTGTGTGCCTCTTGGGGGATGCTCACATCAGTACGGGAATGTAAAACAATGGCCATCTTGAAAGCATCTGTACGCCTGGTCAGCCACAGACCACTGCTTTTGTCCTCTACCCCAGATATGTATATCTCAAACAGTTGAGGCCCCAGACCGATCCTTGGAATACGCCGTTGTGGATGAATCTACTACTAGATGTGGATTCCACTACTTTGACTGAGTGGGTACTATTATTGGGCCAGTTAGCTACCCATCTGGTAACCTACAGGTTGGTGCCTAGCTGTGTAGGCGTATGTATCCTGTCCGCCTGGGGATTGCCAGGCCACACCACTACTCCAGACCCAACTGGTTTCAATCATAATAACTCCACCCAAATCCCTGATGCATTTAATAACTATTTTATTGAAGCCATTCTAACCCTGGCTAATTCTTTACCAACCTTCACTACCTCCACAACTAATACCTGCAATACTTCACTACCTACCTTTCACTTACAACCTGTATCTACATCCCTCATCTGTAAGCTACTTCAAAGACTGAAACCTTGTACCCCTTCAGCTGACCATCTCCCATCGGAATTCCTACAAATAGCCACAAAAGCCATAGCCTACCCCATCTCCATCATTATTAATAGAACTATCACAGAAGGCAAAATCCCTGCTCTGTGGAAGATATCCCATATCATCCCTTTACACAAAGGTGGTCCATCTACTGAGCTTTCTAACTATCGCCCTATTGTCTTACTCTCCCCCTTAGCTAAGATCATGGAAAAATGTGTTCACAAACAGCTACTTAACCACTTACCACAAAATAACCTACTTGCAAACTGCCAACATGGCTTTAGACCATTCCATAGCACATCAACAGCCCTCTTATCCTTTACTGACTCCATAAATAAAAATCGTAACAACTCATTTTCTTCTGCTCTATTTATCAACCTGTCGAAAGCCTTTGATATGGTTAACCATAACTTACTATTAGACAAACTAAATGCCTTTTCTCTCAACCCTCAAGCCATACAATGGTTTAGATCATATCTAGAAAATAGAAAGCAAGCAGTACTTTGGCAGAACAATTTGTCCTCACTACTACCAGTCAATATTGGAGTACCCCAAGGCTCTATCCTAGGCCCCTACTCTTTTCTCTATTTATTAACAATCTAGATATGAACATACCTCTAGCCACCTGCATTCAATACGCTGATGACTCCACCTTAATCTGTACAGCTAAAAATATAGCCACTCTCCACTCCCTTACCCAAACTGTCTTTCAAAATGTTGAGAACTGGTTTATGCAACACTATCTCCTCCTTAATCCCAAAAAAACTAAATTATTGCTCTTCACCCCTACTCACAAATCACCCACTCCTTTCTTCACTATAACCTCTAACAATGGTACCAACATTATCCCAGATTCTACAACACACCTACTTGGTGTAACAATTGATAATTATCTCAGCTATGATGAACACATCAACTCCACTATAAAGTCTGTTAACAAAAAACTTGGTACCCTCTATAGAATCAAACCCTTCCTTGCCCCTGCTGCAAGAAAGACTATTGCCCAAACCCACCTCATTTGTACCCTTTTCTATGCCTGTGTTATATATACTAACTTGTCCAGAAACAACCTCTCTAAACTCTCAACCTGCTATAATAGCATAGCTAGATTCAGCACATGCTCCCCCTTTAAAACTCACCACTGCCTTAACCTCAAACAGCTAGGATGGCTAGAATTAAAGAACTATATACTCTGTCAACAATTACTCAAAAGATCCTACATCACCCTAACAACACCCCCATCCTCACTAATCTAATTATACCGTATACAAACCTATCCACACTCCACTCTGCTAATAAGCTTCTAGTTTCCTCACAGAAAGCGAATAACAAAGCTGGGATTCACTCTTCACAAACACTGCAGGAAAAATCTGGAATCAGCTTCCCTCAAAATTATCTACCCTTGCCTCTACACCTCTTTTTAAAAAACAGCTAAAAGAACATCTAAAAACTCATTGGCTGTGTCCATGCACTAACCCAGACTGATAATCTTCTTTTCTTTTTCACTTACCCCTTTCACTACTCCTTTAATGTAAGCCTTCATAACTTGTACTACTCTTTCTCTGTATTTGAAGAATAACACTTGTGTTCTCTTCCAACTTGAGGCTTCCAATTCCTTCTACTGTGTTTTGTATAATTACTTAGTTGAATTTTTACTAAATCTGTTGTAGCTTAAAATGTATTTTTATTACTACTTTTAGACTAATATTGATATGTACTGTATCCCATTATGTTTTTAGACATTCCAGTTCTCCACACAAATTTCTATTTAATGTAGAATTTAATTTCCTTTAAGTGCGTTAAAATATCGTACACTTTTCGTCAAAGCCAAATGCTCTAACTTCTTCAGAAACATTGAACAACATCCATTGGCCATTTTTATATAAAGTGGTCACAATTAACATTCATTATTCAATCAACTTTTTAAAAGCATATGCCATTAAAATAAAACACCAAAGGGCATCTTACCCTATAGGTACAATCATTTAATACAATCTAAACTATTTATAAAACCTTTTGAATATGCATGATAGTATATGATGTAAAAAATAAAAAATATATGTAATATAAAAATATATAAATATATATTATATAGAAAATTAGAACTATATAACAAGTATAAATCAATATAACAGTTGTCTTTGTCGAAGGTAGAAATTATGTACTAATATGTGTATATAAAATGTAAATATATATATATATATATATATATATATATATATATATATATATATACATATACACATAAATATTAGTTTATGTATGTATACTCATACATATTTATGGCTACTAAATGATACATACACTTTAAATAATACTTTAAAAACATTAAAAACATTAAAAACGCAGTTAGTGTAATGGAATGCATCTCAATTAACAGAAAAAAATTATTATTTTATTATATTATTTTATTTTATTTTATTTTATTAATATTATATTTAATCTCCCAATAGACCAATTTAAAATATTAAATATTGAATATTAAATATTATTATAAATATTATTAAAAATAATATTGAAAATATTGTTAAAAATATTTGTTTACATTTATAAAAATATTGTTAAAAATATTGTTAAAAATGTCATTAGGAATACAATATGCGCACTGATGTCATTCGTAATGTTTACCTTTCTAAATTTTTTAACCTAAGGATACACATAATTGAACTTGTTTCATTAATACCTGGAACATGGCAAGCATTAGTTCTTAGTTGCCACAACAGTTCTTTCCTCTCCAATTTCAAAGACTCGTATCCTCCCCTTTTATCATTTATTAACTGGTCAATAACCCTAAATTTAAATTTGTGCCCAGTCTATTCATTTGTGTGCCTAGCTAGAGCTTTTTCCATCTTATTCCTGTTAATACTATAAATATGCTCATATATTCTATCACTAAGCTTCCTATCGGTCTTCCCGATATAGAAAGCTGGACAGCTAATACGTTTTGCTAGGTACACTCCTTGTTTACTCCCACAATTAAATTTACCATTAGACCTATATTTAGTACTACCTATTTTAAAGTTACAGCCTTCATCAATGTATTTGCAAAAGTTGCACATGTTGCATTTATACATACCTTCTCTACTGGTAAATGGTCGGCAATTGCCTTCCAAGATATATTAAACATGAAAACCAAATATTGAAAGATTCTTGGTCTTTTATACAAGCAATAAATAGCTTGGAGTTTAGTGCTGATGGCTTCTTTGTGACAGTGGATGTAAAGGATCTTTATTCATCCATTCCACATGGAGTGGGTATTGAATGGGTTTCATACATGTTAAAGACGTTGGATGCACCTACTCGTGAAATTAAACTAGTAGAAGAACTGATTGACACAATCCTCTCATAACTACATAATGTTTAATAATGATATTTATCATCAATAAATTGGAGTGGCAATGGGCTCTCCATGCGGAGCAGGTCTGGCAAATTTAGTGATGGCATATTGGGAAAGGTCATTTGAGCTTAACAACCCAGATTTTAAAGAAAATATATTGTTTTATACACGTTTCTTGGATGATATTTTTATTCTATTCCAAGGGACAGAAATTGAACTACAGAGACTATTACAAATGTTTAATAATAGTACCAGCTTCCTGAGTTTTACGTATAATTACAGTAAAGAAAAAATAGTATACTTGGATGTTGATCTAAGGAAAGATTATGATGATAAGATTTTTGTTTCAAATATTTTTCGTAAAGAAACACACTCTAACATGTATTTACATTTCTCTAGCTGCCACCCCATCTATCAGAAGAGATCAGTAGTTAAGGGGCAGCTAGGATGATGACAAGAGATGATGAGTTTAGGGATGAGTGTACTTTAATGTCCAATTTTTTTATACAAAGGGGGTACCCTACGTATTTTATTCAAGAGGTTGTTGATGAAGTTCAGTATAAAAGGTTAATAGGTGACTATGTCCCAATTTTGAACAAAGAAAAATGTAGAAACTTGGAGTTGAATAAGAGTAACAAAGAATTGATTAACACTAGCAGCTTTATATGTACCTTTAGTATGGATTCTTACTTTATAGCTAATATTATCACGAAAAACTGGGAGTTTTTAATTAGTGACAAATATTTTAGAGACATATTCCCAGAAAGACCAAAAATTACATATAGGCGTGGAAAAAATTTAAAAGAAATCTTGGAAGGCAATTGCCGACCATTTACCAATAGAGAAGGTATATATAAATGTAACGTGCAACTTTTGCAAATACATTGATGAAGGCTGCAACTTTAAAATAGGTAGTACTAAATATAGGTCTAATGGTAAATTTAATTGTGGGAGTAAACAAGTAGTGTACCTAGCAAAATGTATTAGCTGTCCAGCTTTCTATATCGGGAAGACCGATAGGAAGCTTAGTGATAGAATATATGAACATATTTATAGTATTAACAGGTATAAGATGGAAAATGCTCTAGCTAGGCACACAAATGAATATACTGGGCACGAATTTAAATTTAGGGTTATTGACCAGTTAATAAATGATAAAAGGGGAGGATACGAGTCTTTGAAATTGGAGAGGAAAGAACTGTTGTGGCAACTAAGAACTAATGCTTACCATGTTCCAGGTGTTAATGAAATGAGTTCAATTATGTGTATCCTTAGGTTAAAAAATTTAGAAAGGTAAACATTACGAATGACATCAGTGCGCATATTGTATTCCTAATGACATTTTTAACAATATTTTTAACAATATTTTTATAAATATAAACAAATATTTTTAACAATATTTTCAATATTATTTTTAATAATATTTATAATAATATTTAATATTAAATATTTTATATTTGAAATTGGTCTATTGGGAGATTAAATATAATATTAATAAAATAAAATAAAATAATATAATAAAATAATACAATTTTTCTGTTAATTGAGATGCATTCCATTATACTAACTGCGTTTTTAATGTTTTTAATGTTTTTAAAGTATTATTTAAAGTGTATGTATCATTTAGTAGCCATAAATATGTATGAGTATACATACATAAACTAATATTTATGTGTATATATATATATATATATATATATATATATATATATATATATATATATATTTACATTTTATATACACATATTAGTACATAATTTCTACCTTCGACAAAGACAACTGTTATATTGATTTATACTTGTTATATAGTTCTAATTTTCTATATAATATATATTTATATATTTTTATATTACATATATTTTTTTATTTTTTACATCATATACTATCATGCATATTCAAAAGGTTTTATAAATAGTTTAGATATTAAATGATTGCACCGATAGGGTAAGATGCCCTTTGGTGTTTTATTTTAATGGCATATGCTTTTAAAAAGTTGATTGAATAATGAATGTTAATTGTGACCACTTTATATAAAAATGGCAAATGGATGTTGTTCAATGTTTCTGAAGAAGTTAGAGCATTTGGCTTTGACGAAAAGTGTACGATATTTTAACGCACTTAAAGGAAATTAAATTCTTCATTAAATAGAAATTCATGTGGAGAACTGGGATTCGTGTTCTACTTTTGGAGCAGGTTGTTTGTCCTTTTCTTTGGTATGTTTTTAGACATTGTTAACTTTGACACTATTTATGCTTGGAGATTTTCTCCCCGGGCCTCTACTGAAAATGGACATATATCCAGCTAGACTAGCCCGGTTAACAAATGTAAAATAAATTAGTATGAGAGGATTGGGCTAGGTGAATGTAAGCATTTTTCACCATCTTCCCCTCGTCCCTGTGTTTGTCGACCAATTCAGAGAGGCTGACCTGGTTTAACAGGCCTGATCTCCCTTTGACAATACCATGGTATGTGGGCCTGCCCAGGTATTCTGATGTTGCCAATGTCCCTGTTCATAATGTCCTTGATATTGCCTTCCATGCCCTTGTAGAGCAGGCTAGTTAGGCTGATGTGCATAATATTGACTGGGTCAGTCAATTGCTCTACCTTTGTGTATAGGGATGACAGTAGCTGTCCTATGTGCAGATGGGATGATACTGCTGCTCAAACTGTGGTTGACTACAGTGCGGAATGAATCTGAGAGCCCATGCCTGTGTTGATGTAGCATGCAGCCAGGGATGGTATCAGGCCATTGGAGACCTCTGTGTGTTGCCTTTGAGAGGGCATTATAGACCTGCTTCCTGATGATGAGGGGAGTGGGCAGGTGCTGTACATGCACATGTGTACCAATGGGGGGACAGGAGGGTGATGCTTACACTTCACCTGCCTGCAGCTGGTTGCCTATATCTATGCCATAGCTATATGTGGTGTTATTGACCACAAAAACAGAGCAGATTTGTGTGTTGCCTCTGGAATTGCAGACACGTGTGGAAGGCCTAGTGACTGGCCATGGTGGATGTGTGCAGTTTGCACTCAAAGACAGCCTTAGGGTACATCACCTGTGCCCTTATTTGGTTGTGCAGACAAAGGTGACATTACTTCCAATGAGGCACCTGTTCCTTCTTGGCCTGTCCAGCAATTCTTTCCACCTATTACGGTATTTGTGTATTGCTGCTGTCTACCACAGGCATTTACCCTACCTTTAGGGAGATTATGTTGTCCTGTCAGGTATTGCTGAGTCCAAACAGCTATGTAGGTGCCCACATAGTATTGTGGTGTGGGCCTGGACACTGCTACTAGTTTCAGCAAATGGGATGTTGGCTGTACATCTACTTCTACCTTCTCTGAGGGGATTTGTAGTCATTTGTGCACACTTCATTCTGTTTGACACTGTAAAGAGGAGGGGCAGGGGAGATGGTGACCTGAACAGTGATGGCTATGTGGTCAGATATTACCAAGGAGGATGGCAGTATAGGAGTGCAACAATGGCTACACATGTTGGTTAGGACCAGGTACAGGATATTTCCACCTGCCATAGGAGTGTTAACCGGCTGATCCACTGTATTGCCATTGACAAAGCTGAGGAATCTATGTGCATTCATGTTCACGTGGCATAGGTCATGCGCATTATGGTTCAGTATTTGAAGTTACCCAGTAGCAGGGTAGACGATTGAATCCTGACAGATTCCAGCAGGTCCCAATAGATGTGGTGGGTGTCCATAATCATGTTTAGAGGCCTGTAGCCAACTATGATTTGAGTAGGTGTTTTTTCAACTGTTAATTGCACATAGGATGTCACCTGTGCATCATACTGTTTGGCCAACCTGGAGGTGTGTATGCTAATGTTCGACACTCCACCTCCAGTGGCTTTGCAGGCCTCCATTTGGGGTTTAAACACATGATTAGATGAGTGACCTGGCAAGGTTGGTGTGCTCTCCACAGCTACAAAACAGGTGTCAGTGACTGCACAAATGTTGGCATCCTACAGGACAAGGTACGCTTGCATTGACATGGGTTTCATGGTAAGACACCTAGCTCCTGTTAGAGCAAGACATCTGCACAAAGGCACACATAAGTGGTGGGCAAAGGCCAGTAAATAGTGTCATTTTATGAATCTAGCTGAAACACACTTAGTTACCAGCAAAGATGGTGTTGCATTCACAGGTGTACTCTGTAGGATATGACATCTGGCAATCAAATGTATGCCAATATGTTATAACTTTAGTCTTTAATTGGTTACCAGTGATATGCCAGAAAATACACAACTGTCTGAGGCATTGACTACAAATATGAGGCTGCAAAAGTATCTCACAAAGAGGATCCTAGGCCTTAAACACTTGTCCTATATAGACAGACTTAATAAACTTCAACTATTCTCTGTCTTATATCGCCTACTTAGGGGCGATCTCTGCTTGACTTACAAAGCTATGTCTGACCTATCTCTGTTAGAAATGCTACATCTAAATAAATCCCAATCCCTCCACACCACATGCTCCAAAGACCTCAACATCATTATCACAATCAACAGAACATGCTGGAGGGACAGGTTCATAGCGCAGAGACTGCCCATGCTATGGAATAAACTTCTAATACATGTCAAGCAGAGCACCTCACTGGCCCTCTTCAAGAGAAATCTTGATGAGTGGATGGGAAATAGAAAATTCACCCCGGGAATCACTCCAGTAGCTCTACTTGGCAGAGGCACTGGAAACTAAGGTCAGCTTGCACATTGCCAGGGTAATTCTATGGGTTAGGCTTGTAAAGGCTCCAGGGCCATTAGCCTAGTACACACCTATGAACATGTGGTCAGTCTGCAAAATTCTGGACAGTTGTCAGGCATGGGCTCATTATATCACATACAGTTCAACACACACATCTGCACCTGTCGTATACACATCTCTTACATTTGTAAGACAAGCATATGTATCAGAGTAGCATTCACAGGTGACATATGAATAATTACAATATCCCAGGTAGCTGGCCTAGCAGTGACACACTCAGTATTGGACAGCAGACACTCCAGTAGTAGTCATATGTGAGCTGACCTTTGCTGGGGTGACTCAGGGGCCAGAGATGTGCTCTATGTCAATGCAGACAGAGTAAGTGGGAATGGCTATAGGTGCCGGACAGCAGCATATGATTCCTGCAGGTCTTGTTGCGGCCTAGTGTTTAATGTCCCATTTGACATCATTGCATCCCTCCTTCTGCATTCCATTACAAGCTTACATGATTGACATACCTGTTATAGTGCTCAAGAGTGTCCTCACAACAATGCAAATGGTTAGGTTTGTGTAGTCACAATCTTTGTGTAGATGGGTTGAGACCTGTGTTGCATAGGTAGCAGCTTGCCTTTTGTAGGTAGGGCTCATGAGCAGGTGATGGCTTGTGCACCAATCCATGTCTCCCACTTGCTACTTGCATCCAGAGCAACTGTGTTGTCTTTCCACTTGTCGATGCCATAGCAACACAGTGCTATAATTACAGCCTTCATGTGGGCCTTGCCCCTTTTCCTTGCCTGTGTGGAGGACATTATGGAGGTGGGGTTCAACAGCTTCACAGACAGTAGATGGGACTACCTCTCAGGACAGGACATGTGGAGACAGCCCAACAACATGGGGGATAAAGTTCCAGAATTGGGTACAGATTTTTAGTCATTAGTGCTGTTATACAAATAGAGGATTGCTAGATTAACAGGGTTCATCTGGACATGCATTTTCTGCATGACTTGATGTCTGACAATGATATGTCTCTGACATACTTTTCAATTGTCTTGATGTCCACAGACTGTCCAGAGGTTTGCCTGTTATGTTTGGTCTTTTCCTCAGACAATGTCTGTTTTTGTGGAATCAGTAGGATAATATGAGGATTGTAGTCAGTAACTGTTGACATCCATTGGCGTTTCAGACATCATATCCTTCAGGGATGTTATGTTACAACAAACCCTGTGACACCAGCAACTATTTCCATTTGTAACACCGTTATGTGAGATATGTCCCTCTTTCTGGCCCCCTGTCCTCCAAGTATGTCATGCTTTGTCCAGATATCTTGCAGTAAAAGGGTCAGAGGTATGTGATATCATTATTTAGTGACGGCACTCAATGTATCATCCCATTGACGTAGCAGACTCCTGGAAGTGGTATGCAGCAGTGGCCATGAATATGGTCTCACACCCTGGACATTCTGTGGAAATCTGTACATATGAGAGTTATGTATGTCTGGCCATTGTGAACAGACTGCCAAGATTGTGTAGCAGTGTTGAGTGTAGATGTTTGTTGGGCTGAGTAGGGAGAGTAGCAGATGTGATTGTCATAGATCCTTTTTCTATCTGACTGTGCATGCTGCTACAGCTGCTGGTGGTCTATGAGGTGTGTACGTTTGTAGGGGCAGACTGAGAAATGCCCTGTAACACCTCATGATTCACAGTACACTGTGAGTTGGGCCAGTATATGTTGGTGTAGTGTGTGACTGGCAATCAGGATATGTTTGTTCAAACAGTTGTTCTACTCTAGAGTTCATTTGGGTTACTGGTATGTTGCTGTGACAATGGTGAAAATGGTTGTGGGTGGACATTTTTGCACCACTATCTGCTTTTCCCTACAGTTACATCCTTGTAGTGCATGATATATTTGAATATAAATGGGTAATTGCCCAGAGCTGATTTGGGTTAGTGTTGTTTTGGTCTTACTGTGGTTCACAAGGTGCTGGGTGACATGGTTGGCAGCTGTTATGGGTTTTTCCATTCTTTTACATGACGGCGGTCATGACTACGGTCATACCGCTCCACTGTCCAGATATCTAGACACTGTCCAGAAGCGTGGCTCATATGTTTGGTCTTTTGCTCATAACAGTTGTGGGTTTTTGAGAAATCACTGTGATGATGTGAGTATTGACATCAGTAAATCATGACATTCATTTGTGTTTCAGACTTGGACTCTATCTGGAATTGTATGTTAAAGCAAACCATGCCACTCTAGCAGACTTCTACATGTATGACAGCCATATTTCAAAGATATCACTATTGTTTGCCCTTTTTCCCCTCAGTTTGTCTGGCTTTTTGCAGATGTGTTGCGGTAAGAGGTTGGTTTTATATATATATATATATATATATATATATATATATATATATATATATATATATATATATATATATATATATATATATATATGTGTGTGTGTGTGTGTGTGTGTGAATATATATTTACACACACACACACACCCACACACACACAGATAGAGTGAGATATTGGTATCTATATATACATATACATGTATATATGTATACATATACATATAAGAGTACTACAGATATATAATCCCCCCTATGTTGAATGACTGTTGTGCATGATATGTTTGTGAAAATATTATAATTTCCTGCAGCTCAGATAGTGTAGAGGTATGCTGCTGTGATTGTAGTGCACAGGGTCATGGGTTGCAGACTTGGAAATGATGACTTTTTTTCATTAATGTTAAATGACCAGAATGAATGATATGTTTGTAAAAGCATTACAGACTCCCACTACTCAGATGGTGTAGTGGTATGTTGCAGTGATTGTAGTGCACAGCATCCTGAGTTTGAGACTTATCATGGCTGGTTATTTTGTTGCTGGTTAGAACAAGGGCTGATGGAGACAGAGTGATTAAGGCACTTTTAAGCAGTTGTAAGCAGGTTTGTGTGGTTTTGCATGAAGCTAAGTGATGCTAACAGACAGTTAAGTCCTGTTAGCTTTGCTTAGCACCTCTTACTCTAGCTTACACCTGCACAAAATTTTATTAAAAAAAGAAAAAAGGATGATAGGAAAGTGGTGAAATGGGGGCAAGCTTGGAGTAAAACATTAGGAAAAGCAGCTAAGGATGTGCAGGGTGGGTGTAGAAAAGGACCATAGCTCTACATTTCTTCTGCAGCAACAGCTATGAATAATATGTAGAATTTGGAATTTACAACCGTGTTGGCAACAGACATTTGCAGAATAATCTGTGGGTTGATCGATTAGTTTCACTGTACATGGGGCAAAATGTACAGCTATGTATGGGGCAGTGTTTTTATGTGGGACAGATGCCCTTTTTTATTAAAGTGAGAGTGGTATGTTAGGGAAGGGCTGTAGGTATGTTTGGGGAGGTAGGTTGGGTATGATAGGTTGCATTTGCAGACAGACAAGATGACAAGACAGAAGACAGGGGGTATATGACACCTGAGTTGGGTAAAAACCTTTGACGGGGAAGGTGGTTGGGAATCCGAAGCCCATGAGCCCCCAAATGGATACAGTGGGACTGAGGTCCCCACCCATGGGCAGTCACTAGTGCTCCTTCATGTGTTTCAGACATCATATCCTGTGGCTGTGCTGGGGACTTGATAGGAGGTGTAGTCTGCCCCTTGAGGTGTGCCAGGCGGACCACAATCTGGTGCAGCTGCCCACTCAACTCTGCTCAGATGGCACTGTGCACCAAACCCTAGAACTGACTGCAGGTGACAGGCTCCTGTCCACGCCTGCTCCCAGAGGGGACGGGCCCCATCCCCTGAGGTGGTTCAACCCAAATGTGTTGCAGGACCAATGGACGAGGAAGTCCCGGGTTGGGTCACAGACATGCTGGGGCCTGGTGCCGCAGCTAGATGAGGCAGGACAGGTGGATTCACCGAGATCTGCCTTCCCAAACTTGTTATTGTGTTGAGGTTTTACAAAATAAGTTGGTTAGTCATGAACAACACATTTCAAGATTAGTTGTAACAGCATTTGTGGGTGTTCCAATTAACCCCATAAAACAGATTTGAAACAGTTGCATAGCAAACAGAACACATGCATAAATGGAACAACAGTATGCATCATAACAGACACCTCAACCTCATTACCACAATTAACAGAACTAGCTGGAGGGACAGGTTCATACCCTAGAGACTACCCATGCTATGGAATAGACTTTCCATACATGTGAAGCAGAGCGCCTCACTGGCCCTCTTCAAGAGAAATCTTGATGAGTGGATGGGAAATAGAAAATTCACCCCTGGGATCACTCCAGTGGCTCTACCTAACAGAGGCACTGGGAACTAAGGTTGGGTGGCATGATGCCAGGGTAATCCTATGGGCTAGGCTTGTAAAGGCTCCAGAGCCATGAGCATAGTACACATCTATGAACAACACAACATGCCAGTGACATTGATGACAACAGGCCACCAACAATGGTATTTCAACAAGGTATGTTAATATGCAAACAATCAAATGTATGAACAATAATAGAACACAAGTCCTAACATTAGGTTTGGAGAACAACATACCTGTAGTATATGAATAATAGTATTGATCCAGATGAGGGGTGTAGAGAGAGACACAATTTCTATTAACAACTGTTTATGCTTCTATTTTCCACAACAGTACTGCTCAATACTCTATGGGTCTGCTCTCAATTTGCATCTACATATAGCCCATTGCTTCTGTAGCACAAGCATACCTATTAAACTGTCAGCCTGGAATGGAATGGGGCAAACTGTGACAACTCTGGGTACATGACTAGAGGGGACACGTACATGTCAGGGTTACATATCTGGCACAGAATGGGTATCCTGAACTGTGGTTATGTGAGTGTGCTACTGGCATACTTCAACTGGTTTCCTATTTGTGTCCAGGATTGTTGGCAGCAGTGACCACTAGCCATGACAGCGTGACACTTGAGAGGCATGTATCAGGAAGAGTGCATGTTGTATGTACCTATCCTGTTGTCATTTGCATGCATGTGGTGTGAAAGTTAAACAGTTGTACACAGTTTATTATATACCCTTCATACAGCTACTACCAATATTTCCTTACCTGTAAAACATGTGGATAAAATGCCAGTTAACACTACCTGACTGTTTTTACATTTATTCCTGATTCCTTGTGTGTAGATATGCACACATCTTAGTACCACTCCCTGGATTTGAACCATGTCTGGGTGTGCAAAATTAGCAACTAAGCTATTTCTCATCACACTGAACTACGGGGGATCTGCTGTTTCTTGCTTCACTGGTTTCTGCCTAATAGTCTCTTGGTTAGACAGTTTGAGCTTGTAATCCTATGATGCATGCATGACAGATAGTTATTGTACTGTGCATTAATCCTTTGGATTACCACAATCTGGAAAGCAACGGTTAACACAAGGCAATGCTGCATGGAATGCACTTTGATACTTTACACATTACTATTCAGGGCTCAGAGCTTAGTACAGTATATATTTCACATTTCATTTATATTTTGTTTTATAGCTCCACCATCATTTTTCTTAACAGCTGGTTCACAGAACAACCTTGGTTAATGTATGCTGTCACAGCCATATTTGCTGTGAAGAACCTGTATATATTCTATATGTCTACAGCAACATACCACAGTAAACAACGTTTTTTTGTAGGGATCTTTATTACACATCAATAATAGTCGGACAAACTTTTTTATTTATTCAGTTAACACAGTGACAGTATACCTACTAGCAGTAAGCAATGTACTCCTTCTTAGCTATTTGCACAATATACTGCAAAATAGATTTGTACTTACCAGTCTTTTGTTGCAGCCTCAGCAGTCTGTTGGCATGAGCTTTGAGATTACTAACCCTCACTGCTGCAGCTGTAGGGGAGAAAAACAAACATTATGCATACCTGTCTATCACATTCTCAGGCTAGTATTTGCTACAAGCTACTCAATAGTGATGCTTACTCACTACTGGAGCATTCCATGTCTGTGCATCTTGGATCCACTGGGCCAAGAGTGCCCCCTTCCTCCGATTTAGGTTGGCATAGTGGTGGTGTACCTTCTCTCCAGTCCGGAGGATGCCAGTAGCAGTGGTGAGATCATGTACGAGATGGTCCCAGGTCTCCACTTTGTAATGTGAGCCCTGGTACTGGCCCTGCAGCAGTCTCTCATCATGGTTTTCTATAAGGAGTCCAGCCATGACCCTGGACTCCTGAATGCTCCAGCACTGTGCCCGATAGCATGCTCCTTCACTTACACCAGCCATACTACCTGCACAGATGAACTATAACAGGTTCTGGCTGTATTACAACCTGCACCATTTAAATAAGGTAATATTCCCACCCTTTGCTGTCATTGGACCATTTCAAAAATGTTAAGCTCCACTAAGCAGTGCGCAAATCCATTAAGCTGAGTTGAACAGTGCTTAAAAGGGTGTATGCTGTGCCACTGCTTAACAGTGCACAAATCCACTTAGCTGAGCTGCCTGCTGCTTAGCATTCACATCTAAGCAATGCTGAGCATTGCTAGCTATTGCTCACTTTTCATTTTTTTAAAAATTATCAGAATAATGACTTCATTTAGTGAGTGTATATGATTTACTTTTCATGACATCCCTCTATGTGCTTTCATTACATTAGCAAGGGGTGTGACTATACTGTATGGGACACTTGTGCATACATGGGTGGTTTCATATGTTATATGCACTCACACTTCCATTTTACTCCAGCTACAGTAACCTGGTTGACAAAAATCAATTACTACATACTTTAATATGAAAATAATGATTTTAACAGGCTTTCCCATATAAAAATAAATTGCCTGTATTTGTAATTGACCCAAGAATGTCTGCTTGTAAAATTGGGACTCTAATCACTACACTATCTCAGTTTGGGGATTTCAGCTGTATATTTTTATTTATCTCCTCTGGGGTGTTTAAACAATGCTGGGCAGAGGGCCATAATATGCACACCAGCTCAGCTATGCTTAAACATGCCTTAGTATGGAAAAAGAAATGTAATTATTTATGGCCTTGTACAGCTTTGTTACTATAGGAGGTTGACAGGTATGTGAGGCAGGCATCTGGACATTCTGCAAACACCTCTACAGTTGAGCGCTTTGCCCATACGGCACGTTCAGATGCCAGACATTTCTGTTTCAGTTTTCAGACCCAGTAGGAAGTCTGTGCTACTGCAAACCATTTATTCTGTCAGCTTTCAGGTTTGTCAGTGCATTTTATAAAATGTGTTCCTATTTCTGTGCCTTTGTCAACCCATTATTTATGGCTTTGTACTGCTTTATTGCTCTAGGTGGGTGAGAAGTATGTGGGGAAGGCATATAGGCATTCTGCAGACATGTGTACAGTTAATGGATATGGCTGTACAGTGCTTTCAGATATAAGACATTTGTGTTTCAGTCTTCATACCCTGCATGAAGTCCATGCTACTGCAAACCTTTTATTCTGTCAGCTTTTGAGTTTGTCAGTGCAGTTTTTAGAATGTGTTCCTATTTATGTGCCTTTGTCCCCCCATTATTTATGGCTTTCTATGGAGTTCTTGATCTAGGAGCTTAAGAGGTATGTCAGGCAGGCATCTGGGCATTCTGCGGAAATCTGTACAGTTGAAGGCTATGCATACCTCACAACTGTACAGATTTTCACAGAATGTCCAGATTGTTGTCTCATATTTTTGGCCTGTTTCTGTTGAAATTTTGGGTTTCTGGCAAGTTATTGAGGACTTTTTTCAGGAGATAATGGCATACATTTGAGTTTCAGACCTCTAGCCTTAAGAAAATTCATGCTAATGCATAACCTGTTTTCTATCAACTTTCAAAGTTTGTAAGAGCAATATTTAAAAAGTATCCCCCTATTTTTAGGGCTTTGTCCCCCCCATCATCTGTGCCTTTGTCCAGATTTATTGCTTTAACTGGCTGCGAGGTACAGGGCTATGGCTGTACAACACTTTTACAATGCAGGGTGTGTGTGACAGAACCTGTCACACACACCCTGCATTGCTTTCTTGTTCCCCCATGTATTTCAGTGTCCATGGACACTGAAATACTCATTTATTTCATTTCAGTGTTCGCAGACACTGAAATACTGGCATAATATAAGAGAAGTTCTCTAATATTATGCCACAATACTTTTACAAAGTGCTGTATGGCACTTTCTGAGTGCAGGGGGTGTGTTAACTGTGCGAGCACTACTAGAACACACCCCCTGCACTCCTTCACTGTTCATGTCCGTACAGCCCTTATCAGTAGTGTGCCTTCATGAATATGCAAGGCGTGCTGCTGTTAGGGCTGTGGGGAAACAGACACAGTTCACTCTGTGCAGGAATAGCACTATTCCTGCATGGATTCCTGCATGGAGTTTCTTGAATCCCAGGGACAGTCTTGGTATACACTGATTTTTATAAATCATTTGATGAGCATGAAGCATCCTTCTTGTCCTGTCCAACCTATCCAACACCTTTTGGGTCCAGTCAATCACGCCAAAACTGTAAGTTGGGACATGAAGGGCAAATTGGTTTGTAGCTCAACCTTGTTCCTAGATGTCAGCTCTGTTTTCAGAATTAATTTTAGTCATCTAAAATATTCCTTACTAAGTTTTATTTGCATTTCATGATGTTTTATTGTTGATCATTCATCAGTTCCCTAACATTTATACACTGCCTCTAGCACAACTTCTTTTATATCACATTCCTGTCCCGAACTGATGTTTTCTTGGTGTTGTAGCTTTCCTGCTTTAAAGGTTGCTTTTGCATATTTATCAAGACCAAATGACATTAGTATATCATCTGAAAAGTTTTGACCACTTGAAGTTGTGCTTTCAGTTCCTCATCTGATGGACTAAACAGTTTTTAATCATATACAAAAAGAAGATAAGTCTTTATTTACACTTTGTTGTTTTTTGGGAGCAAAAGTTTAGCCATGACCTAATCTGTTAAGTAGACAGCTTAATGGGTTAAGGGCAAGACAACAGAACAGCAATGATAAAGGGTCACTTTGAAATTTTGTCCCTGGAATAATAATTTGTCCTTTATCATGGCTTAACTGCATAGTGGTTTGCCACCCTTTCATGGCTGCTATGTGTTTTTAAGCACTCTTTTATCCATGAATGTGGGATACTGTCAAATGCTTTTTATATTCTATCCATGCCATACTTAAATTCTTCCCCTTTTTTACAATTCTCCATTATGACTTTATTTAACAACAAATGATCCTTTGTTCCATATGACTTTCTTTTCTTGTCTTTTTTTTTCTATCACCATGACTGAGTTTTCTTCTAAGTGGCTATAAACTCTTTCGCATCAATTCCAGTTTATAGTTTATACGTCGTTGGAAGGCAAGTTACTGGTCTATAGATTTTTGGATAGCTTGCATGTTCACTCTTAAGTAGGAGTATTGTTTTTCCTGTTGTTAGCCAGGCTGGTGCCTGTTCTGAGTGTGCATACAAATAGTTCTTACTCATAGCTAAATCTTCATGTAAAGATTTTAATGCTTTCAGCCAGAACTTAGGTTTTTGGGCCTGGGGTTTTCCAATTAGCAACTTTTCTTAACTTTGTTGCAATCTCTCTGGCTGTTAATTCATCCAATTTCATATCCAGTGCATTTGAACTTCTTATTCTTTCTTTTACTTCTTCTATCCATTTAGTATCTTTGTTATATTCAGCAGGATCTTCATAGATATTTCTCCAACTCAATTTTTTTTCTTTTTTTTTTTTTGGTGGTGTTTCAATTAATTTTACCTTGTTTCCCAGTTCTCTGTAAAGCATTTTTGGGTCATCAATAAATTGCTTATTTTGAACTTTTCCTTTATTCTTGTCTATATACCTTCCAAGTTTATCTGCCTGTGCTAATAGTTTTAGTTTATCATTTGCAATAGTGCACAATATATCCTGATCTGTCCTGATAGAGCACATTGCATTTATCACATCTATCTTTCCCTCTTATATACTCTTCTAACAGTTGTACCCCTTGTTCTAATTGCTATATTGTTTTCTGTATTCAATACTTCCATGATGGCATTTGATTTCTCACCTTACTTTCCCTTACTGCCTTGTGTTTTTGTGGTAAGACTTTATCTCTTATTAGTTTAGCTGCACAGTAATATATCCTATTTACTTCTGTTATATTGCGTAAATCTCTATGAACAGTCCTAATTACTGTGTTCATTTGTTTTATGAAACTTCTAACTTTTTGGGTTTTATTGACTTTCTGTAATCTGTTTCTTTCATTAATCTTAATATATATGTCCATCTCTATTAAATCAAGCAACTATTCTCTTAGATAATTTTCTTCTAAACTGAGGGTACATTTTTTGTTCTCCATTTCCTGTGGGCATTCTATGGAAAGTTCCACAATATCTTTCTGTGCCACACTCTCTTCAGTTTCATCCTATGCCATCCATTGCTCTTTCATATGGGAACTCACTGGCCTATCACTCCAAAATATTGACTGTGTCAGGGTTGCCACAGTTTCCTGGTACTGTACTTCCTTGACAATGAAACCTTAGCTCATTTTGCAGCTGAAACAGTGTCTCTTGCAGTCTGACTGGAGATTCTAAAAGTAAGTAGCAATTGTCAATATTGCCAGTCCTTGTGAATGGAAATGTGATGCTGCAGATGGAAGTAAGGTAAGATAATCTCATCATTGGTTGACACAGAATGTATTGTGGGAAAGAGTTTTAGCCAGAACACAGAATCATACCAGGTTATGTGCACTATGAGTGTACTTCAAGTTACAACAAAATTAAAACTGGTATTTAATACTTATTCTGCTAGTGAAACAATTGCACGTAGGACAACAAACCATAATACAAAACAGGCTTTTTTTAATTTCCACCTGAAGAAGTCCTCATCTTTTCATAAATGTATATCTATCGATATATATATATATATATATATATATATATATATATATATATATATATATATATATATATATATATATATATATATATATATATATATATATATATATATATACATATATATATCATCTTCTTTTGGCTGTTCCCGTTAGGAGTCACCACAGCGGATCACCTGTTTCCATTTCTTCCTGTCCTCTGCATCTTGCTCTGTCACACCAACCACCTGTTTGTCCTCTCTCACCACATCCATAAACATTATCTTAGGCATTCCTCTTTTTCTGTTACCTGGTAGTTTCATCCTTAGCATTTTTTTTCCAATATACTCAGCATCCCTCCTCAGCACATGTCCAAACCAATGTAATCTTGCCTCTCTGGCTTTATCTCCAAACCTTTCTACCTGGGCTGACCCTCTAATATACTTATTCCTAATGCTGTCCACCCTCGTCACACCCAGTGCAAATCTTAACATCTTCAACTCTGCCGCGTCAAGCTCTGACTCCTGCCTTTTTGTCAATGCCACTGTCTCCAACCCATATAACATATATATGTTTACTATCAAAATGTTGTATGGCAGTTAATCAAAGCTTGGAAGGTTGAAATCATGGTTCCAAGTTTTCGTAATGTTGGTCCATACATGTTTGAATCCACAACAGTAAATGCTAGTGTGCATTTGCTCATATGCGGTTGACGTTCTGATTGAAAATCACACTACAATGGGGATCAGGGAATTTACCCTTTTCCTCACTGTAGTGTGATCTCTAAGTTTGTATATATAATAATCAGGGGGTGTAGGGATGCAGCCTCCCAAATGGGAGCTTGAACCCCCTGTAAAACGTTGGTAGGAAATCAGCGAAAGGCAAGGTACGTTGGGTAATATCAATAATATCAAATTTCAGATTATCCACATTACCACTATCATTGTTTTAATTAAATAATCCTTTAATTCTTGACTTTTGTTTGAGTAAGTCATTACTCAAACAGATGTGTTTCTACATTTTGATAGTAACCTATATATATATATATATATATATATATATATATATATATATATATATGTATATATATATCTATATATATATATATATATATATATATATATATATACATATATATATATATATATATATATATATGTATATATACATTTTTTTTCTTTTTTTTTTGTTTTTTTGCAGAATGGTTTCACAATGCATATTACACACAAATTAATGTCAAAATTCCAATGAAAGTCCACCCCAAACAGGCAATTCTGTATTCATTTCTGACATGGTGAGATATCTCTATCTATCTGTTCTTTTTCATTTCATTTCATTAAATACTTACAATACCAAACTCATCTGCTATTTGCATTTCATATTGAAATGTCAGAGTTTTGAAAAATGCAAGCAGCTGACTTACAAGACTGAGGTAGACAATTGAGTAGTATTTTGCTCTATACTCACAATAGTGTAACCTTGGAGCTGACAAGTGGTCTATAGGTACAGTGAGACTTTTCCCTGCACAAAAGATGTTTTTAGTATTTTTTTGTATTTTTGGCATTTTGAGGTTCATTCTTGTAGGATTGAGGTTTTTGGCATTTGAGCATTTGCACTTTCAATATCAAGAGAGAGAGAAAGAGATATTCAGACTGAGTTCTTTAATAGCATATGTATAATTCTGCTATAACTTTTGACCTTGTATAACAATGATTTTGTATATCCCATAGAAAGACATTCAGTGGTTTTCATGTAAGTGCTAAAAGGAGGAATAAAAACAGAAAATTATTACACAGTGAAAACACTTTGCAAACATATTACATTAAGCATCACTGAGAATCATTCACTTCATATGTAAATGTCCTTCTTATCAGATAACCTTGGCATCAAAAGCCGTCCGTTTCTTACTGCTTGAAGTTTCATTTCTCCCTTCTTTTGTAGGCCTTTGTGTTGTACTGGGTTATCCAGTCTTGAGCTGAAAGATAACTTCTCATATACATTAATTCAAGAAGAGTGTTTTAAAAATTGTGCTGTCTAAGTTAATTTGATATCAGAGGTGATTATACAGCATAGGGTGTGGAGATCAATGTCACCTGTAGTGATGTGTGTGGGGGGTATACCTACACATTAAACAAAATTACAATAATCTACCCACTGAGCACTTGAAACAGATTAGTTATACCTAGTATCGTAGTTTGCTATCAAAAACTGGCTCTGTACAATATTTTACATGTTTGTTGTATGGTGGAGAAAAAACACATACATACTTTAAAATGTATTTTATGCCAGCAATCACTCTATTTCTACTGTCAAAACCATGCTATAGAAATTACTTTTCTGTTAGACCCAAATTCAGTTCTGACAAGTTGTTTATATGAACAAGTAATTCTGCATCATGTGTTAATTTGTATAAGAAAAAAATAATCTTTCTATGATAAAAGGTGCTTTCCATTGTATTATTTATATTAATCTTATGCAGAAGTTGCCTTCTATGTATGTTCTGTTATTACTCCTTTATTAAATACACTGTTTTAAAATTAATTATTTTTTTTTGTTCCCCTTCTGCTTTATTATTTCCAGCTAACCAGTGTTTAATTTCACCACAGGGTCTAATCTTTCTCTATGCCTGGACTATCTACATTCTGGGCTGGGGCCAGCACCAGGGATTGTGCCATTGTCTGATTCCATTGGGCATACATTACGCAATTATTACATTACAGGGATGGGATGCACACAGGTAAGTGCACTTGGTATAAGAATACTGGCTATAGATGGATAGAAGCAGTTCAATGAAAGATAAAAAAGTGGTGTATAGCTTTCACTGGAAGACATAAAAAGCATCCCCTGAAGAACTGTATCAAAAAGAGGTTTTGACTGTAACACTGAAGGAACACAAGGAAAGAAAAAAGTTTTATAATGGCAAGGGGACATTATATAAAGAAACTTGGTTGGTGGCTCAGGAAATATAGATTGAATAGGTGGTGAATTATTGGAAAATCCTTTCTGAAGAGGGTATGGAATCAAAACAGAAATAGTGCTGGAATTTTAGAATACATGGTACAGGGATCAATAAATACTTTTCATTGTATTTCATCTTACCTATTTTTAGTAAACACAACTAATTTGTTAGATCAGAAAATGTTATATAAATGTGCAGCAAGTGTGTCTTCCCTATGATTAAAACACGTTTCAATGTTTCTATAAAGGAAGTAATGATTAAAACACATTTCAATGGTTCAATAAAGGAAGTAATGAAAGAAAATGATGCACTGTTTACAAAATGAGATGTTATTATAAGCCCAAAGAAACCAGATGACTGTCTGAGTCTGTTTGTGGATAAACTTGTGAAGTTGAGCAATCCTATTAGTATTATATAAGGTTTACCAGGTTTGATTTGAAATAACTGAATAGCAGAAAATAATGTAGAAGAATCAGTAAAATGGTTATAACAATTATAATCCTACTACTCTGTTGCTACTATTAATACTGCTCCTCTTCTGCTACTACTAATACTACTGCTACTAAAATTACTACTGCTGCTACTAATATTACTACTACTGCTAATGCTGCTGCTACTGCTACTGGTACTACTGCTACCACTACTACTACTATTACTACTACTGCTACTACTTACTACTGGTACTACTACTGTCATTGTTATGACTACTACTACCACCAGTACTACCACTAATTATATTGCTGTTACTACTATTAGTACCACTTCTACTACTACTACTACTATTGTTAGTACTACTTTTACTACTATGACTATTACTACTGCTACTACTACTACTACTGCTATTCTACTACTAGTACTGCTCCTACTGTTACTACCACTACTACTGCTACTACTACTTCTACTACTGCTGCTAATATTACCATACTACTACTGCTACTGTCGCTACTACTACTGCTATTGCTATTACCCCTACTGCTACTGCTAGTATTATTACTACTACTACTGCTTCTACTATTGCTATTACCATACTTCTACCACCAGTGCTATTACTACTATATCTGCTACTACCACTGCTACTACTAGTTTTACTATTACTACTGCTACTATTACCATACTACTATCAATACTACTGTTATTATTACTACTACTGTTACTACTACTGCTACTACTACTGCTATGGCTACTTCTACTACCAATGCTATTATTATCATACTACATCCACTGTTACTGCTACTACTACTACTGCTGCTGCTACTATTAAAATTATTTCTGCTACTACTACTAATAATAATTATTTAATAAATACTCATTACTATTGAAAAAATGAGCACTCTGTTTGGACAGCTCAACCAGTGTGCCCATTGTAAATTGAGCATATACCAGTAGAAAAAAGTTTAGCTGCTGAAGTACCATTGACGGCCAGACTTTATTGGCATGTGCTCAGGGACAGAGTAAAATATAAAAAAATCAGGTATGTTCTGCAAAATTAAACAAACAGGAACCTTCCTGATTTTCCTTATATGTCTGCACTGTCCCTCATAAATCACTATCTTTTTTAATAGTGAAAAAAAAACAGATTTTGTTTTCTCTGTCATATCTCCTACACTGATGAAGTATGCAAGTGTGGGAATATACGTCCTATGTAGGTACACAGTACATCAGTATAAGGAAGGCAACAAGGAAGAAGACTGAAGTGCCCTTATAGGAATAGATTATTTGGGAAAAGTAAGCAATTTATTTATTAAATAATGCAATTGTGTAACAGCAGTAATCTTCTACTGTTTGTGGGTATATCAAAATTTACCCACAGTTAGCTTTGATTAATCATTCAGTCTTCACCCTCATGATCAAACCGCATCAAGCATGAGTAAATCCGTATGTACCCACAGACAGGAGTGGATTATTGCTTAATAACACAAAAGATGTATCTTTCAGCTTGTTCTACTTAGATGTAAATTACTTTTTACATTCCTATCTCCGTATATGTTTCATGTTATGTTAACCTTGTTACAACTTGAATGACTATTCTAGTAAAATTGATTATGGATTGTTTGTCTTGTAGGGGTCATATTTAATATCATTTTACTTATGAAGCCCAAATGTCTTAGTTAATTATTAGTGATACATAAGTCCAGATTTTTTTTACTGCATCCCTACAAGATTTTCTAATCCTCAAAGTATTTTTTTTAATGTTAGTAAAGAGGATGGATGAAACAGGGATATCATCCTTCTTCAAAGTAACTAATCTGTAAAAGATAGAGCAGAGTGTTTGTGGTGTTGTGAAGAGCTTTTGAGAATTAATCTCATGCCGATGACATGGAATAACACTCCAGAGACCCAATTAATGGTGCAGATTAGCAAGGGAAACCTGATGCTGTTTATCAGGTGACCTTTTTCACTGGTACCTTAGAGCCGGTATTACAGTTGAAACTCATATAAATTACCATCTGCTGTCACAATCTGGATATTGGTATATTAGCGTTATGTGGAAAGAAGAAAACGGACAGACTGGCATATAAACTTTATCTGGCAAGTAAGTTATATTTTTATAATTTACAAGAATAGATAGAAATGCTGCATAAAGAGGGCAAGTGTTAACTGCAATGGTATAGGGAAATTACAGAGAAGGAATCTAAATTCATAAGGCAGAAGTTAATCAATTTGACAAGGAAAGGTATTAAATGCATTATGAAGTGACCTGTTTTTAAAGTAAACAAAGAAATACAGAAGGAAAACCTGATCACAACTGATACTTGTAATCTTTTGACTTGTTCACATCCCAAAGATTTATTAGTTTGGTACAAAGCCATGTGATCTAGTGTTCTGAATTCAAACAGCATCATGAAAGATTCAAAAATCAGAAAATCAGACTTCAGTCTGCAGCTATTGCATGACTGAGTTATGATAGAATCACATTTCAGTTCATATCACTTGCATATGCTTCATCTGTTTAAGCTATTATTGTGAAAACACTGTGAAACTTATCTAAAGACATGCAATTATCAAAAGCTGGCTTTAAAATCTAGGCATTTCACATCTCGTGTTTAGGTTTCAAGCAACTATTACATTTCTGTGTATTCTGTAGGAAGACAATGAGTTGGTTTATTTTAATAATGTTGTGGCACTTTACAGTAGTCTCCTAATTTGGCAAAACATTTCAGGTCACTTAAAAACAGTGCTTTGTGCTTAGTGGGACTATTTTTGCTTAAAAAACAAGCCTTTATAAATAATGATCTGAATGTACAGTTTTGTTTGCAATCTTAGTCTACTTACTTTAGTTAAAAACTGATGTTCATTGTTTTCTTCAGGTTATCTGCATGGTCATTTTTACATGGACTTAAGCACCTCAGAAAATTATTGTTTTTTTTGAAACTCAACATACTGCTCATGTGGTTCCTGAATTTGCAGTGATAAAAATGGAACTGGATATTTTTTGTTTTTTATAAATGGCATCAATAGCTAATCAGAAAGTTTTGCATCATTTAATTATTACAGCCTGGCCACTTGTTTAAAAGAAACTGCAGATGACAGTATTTTTTTTTTTTTGCTAACAATTGTGACTGTGAACATTAACTTGCAAACACACTCATAACAGCATAACAATGATATTGCATCCTCCAGCAAGAGTAGCAATTATAATTTAACAATGTTAAATGATACAAGTGCAAATGCAAAACATCTACTTCATTTTTCCATACTGTTTCCTTTCTAAAATGTTATGATGAGTCATCTATGAAATAACTAGTACAGCAATTCACAAGAAATATGGATCCTGAAACTGACACAAAAGGATAAGCTGTTGGTCTGGAATGCACATTTTCAACACTCCGTCTGTACTGAGTGTGATAAGAAGATATAAGGTGAAGAAGAACTCTGATTTGCTTATTGTACATTTTCTGTCCTATGGGAACCACAATGAAGTACTGGAAAAACCCCTCACTGCAAAAAATCTGCAGAGAAACATTGGCTCACACTACTGCTCATGGCATACCCAGTATTCTACGGTCTCAAACACGCCTAAAGAGGACCTTTTGGTTAATCTTTGTTGCTCTGGTGCTCATTTGCCTACTTTGGCAATGCACTGAACTTATTGCTAAATTCTTCCGCTATCCATCCCAGGAGAAAATCACCTTGGTCAATATGGCAAAGTTAAATTTCCCTGCAGTGACATTTTGCAACCTGAATCGAGTTAGGGCTTCCATCCTAAACTCCAAGTATAAGTACCTTAGAGAACTGCTTCCATCTTCATTGGAGAGTATGGCCAATGAGAGTTCAAGGAAAACTCACAAAAGTGGCAACCAGAATGAGCAGAAGAACTTTCACTTGGCCTTGTCCATGTTAAGTGAGGAGCAGCAGTTAGAGATTGGACACCAGCTGGATGATATGCTATTCTTCTGCTCTTTTCATGGAGGTCAGTGCAATAAAAGGTGAGTAATAGGACTTCTATATGAACTTCAACCAGTTCTGATTGTGGTGTTTGTTGTTTTCATGCTGTTAGTTGTATTCTTGAGTACCGTGTAAA